>NC_067400.1:521641045-521783545 GCF_016432865.1 Antechinus flavipes
CAGCTTTGTTGATCTATTTAAAAATTTTGTGTATAGACTCCTAGGATTTTTTTTTAAGAGCTAGAAAGGACCTTAGAGATTGTGATATGTATATAACAACCACCTCATCCCATTTTTACAACCTCTAAGTTGGAATCAGGTTTGAGCCTAAGTCTTCAACTTCCCAGTGTAGAGATTTTTTTTTCATTCTACTTTATAAATCATGATATAGCCAGAACCAGAGATCACAGACTTTATGACCTTGGGAAAAATCGTTTCCTTCCCAAACAGTAATTTGTTTCTTCTGTAAATTGAGGTTTGCTTAGAATGATGACTAAGGTTCTTTTTGACTCTTAAATCCTGTGTTCTTATGAACCTGTGAAAGCTCTGAGCTTCTCTAACGCAAAGACTTCTGCAGAAAAAGGGCCTTTAAGATCCCAGGGCCTGGGACATCCTGGAGCTTTGTTTTATCTAAGAGGAGAGTTGCCAAAGCTGGGCCTCTTGAGAAAGTACTCCCAGTGGGGAATGGAGGCATTCTAGGAGATCAGCAGAGGGACTGCAAGCATCATCCTCAGAAAGGTGAAATCTCATTTAAAAAAACATAGTAGGGGCAGGTTAGGGTCCTCCCATCATACTCCCATCACACATCCAAATGTTGTAGGCCCGACTGCCTGGTAAAATAGTGGCCTGTTTATCTGCTTTATCTGTTCTTATTCCTCAAACTCTTGAAATATCAGCAGCTCCTAGTTCTCTGGCCACAGCTAATAAAGCATTTTCTTAAGAAGTAGTCTGTATTATTAACCCCATTTTATAAAGTCGGAAAACTGGATCCAAGTGCCAGTGACTTGCTCAAAACTATTATGTAAGTAGCAGGCTAGAACTTAGATCTCCTGATTCTTTAAATTCTGTCCTACTACTTCTCTAAATTATTTTTCTTTTGGTAGGTTGGTGCTCCTTGAGTCCACAAACTTACACTCTAGTTTCTTGTACTCCTTCCCCAGTTTCTCAAGTGTTTTCTTGGCTATGTGCTATTGGGTCCAAATAATTTTAGAATTCCACTCTAGGAAGAAACCAGCTGAATATAGAGAGCAAATGAATCCAGTGTTTGGACTGGGGACAGGGGAAGTAGGAAAAAAAAAAAGTGGTACAAGTCATGAAATAACCGCTGTGGCGGTGTCTGTCACATGGAAGTACCAGTCTTCTAGACCATAATGAATACTGGGCCTGGGAGCTCTGCTAACATTGGTGAGGCCCTTGTGTTCTTGCCATCTCAGTTCCCAACAGTGTCTTTAACTTGTGTTTGGAGAAGTTGAATACCATAACTTAATGTTCCCAAAAGGAAGGGATTCATCTATCATTAGGTGTTCAAGTGAAGATGTCCATCTTGGATTGCCACAATCATACATACCTGTCTGGCTCAAAGAATATTTTCCTCTACTGAACATGGTGATCCAATAATTCCTGCCCCACTGGCATCTGGAGTCTTATATCTTGCTTGGCCCTTATTCCAGTACAAAGTGCTCACATGGCTTGAGAAGAGAATAGGATGGATTTAACAACCATGGCTTCTCATTGACACCCTTTGTATCTCCTGACCTCATCAGTATCCAATCCAGTAGCTCATACCAGGGAATATGCATTCCTATAATATTTAACCTTTTGGAGGCGGGTGGGTTTATGATTTTGTATCTTTAACATTAATTTTAATCTACAGGTTGGATCCTAATTTTAAAATTTTATCGGGACTCATACACAAAGAAGAAAAATATATTAAAAACAAACTTTTGACCAATGTCTTCCATGCTTGATCCAAGGACTTTGATGTATTTTAGAAACGCAGCCTGGAATTTTTAAGGATATGGCAGCCCTGCAGCCCCAGCTTGTGTGTATGAAATGTAAATCTAACTTGGTTTTTTGGGTTTCAATTTCTGTTATTCAGTTTTCTTTGGTTTTGAAGATCAGATAGTGATCGCCCAGACAGATTTAAGCCAAGAATTTGTAACTGTATGATACTCACTGTAAGATGTAGAATATTCAATAACTATTAAAATGTTTCCCAAAAAAATTGGTCCAAGTGGCCAGATTTAGCAATTTTCTTGATGGGTTTCGTGGAAAGAATGGTGGGTTTCAATAATTACATGTGTGGGAAATGGGTGACCAATGGAGATTGTAGAGAAAGAATGGTACTAAATGAGGTACCTTGCCCCATACTGCTCCCTTAACTCTGTAGTCCTAGTGGTCCTTAACACTGTCAGTCTGTGCCATCGAGAAAGAATCATACCACCCATTGCGCATGATCTCTGTCATACACACACAACTCACACACGCCACCTTCTTTTCCCCAAACAACTACCAAGAAAAGTAGATTTCAGAAGTTTACTAGCAGGGGAAAGGGTAGTACTACTGACATTTCTATACTGCCAAAGTGACTTCATTAAAAGCCTGTCAGCTCATAGACAAGTATCCTTTTACAGAGAAGGAATCTGTAGCTCGCACGGAGAAATGATTCCCATGACCTTAAATCTAAAAGAGCCCTTGTCTCATCCCAGGTTCGTCATGCTTTAATGCCACATGGCTTGGAAATTAAACCATATCTAGAATCCAAAAGCTCTTCTCGAAGACAATTCCAAATGATACAAAGACACCCCCTCCCCTTTTTTTCCTTTTCCCTGTCCTGCTCTTAAACCCTCTCCCTCCCAGGCTGCAGACAGTGCTTATCACCGGGCACAGAAGAAGGAACTGGTTCTTCTACCAATCAACGGATTGCTTTGCCATCCACAGTTTTCCTGCATTTGACTTGTGCCTTATCTTGGGAGTAATGAGTACCATGCACTTTCCCCTGTCTTCACTCTATCTACTCATTCCAGTTGTATAATTCAATTCAATTCCTCAAACGTTGGCTAAAACTCTTGTAAGCCCTGTTTCTCCCCTTGTGGAACTCCAGCACTAGCAGAACAATGCCTGTATTTGTGCATTAGCTAAGAAATTCTGATTTCCTTAGTATCAGTCCTCCCTTCACTGGGGCTGATCTCTTAACTTCTTGGATAATTTCATGAATTGTGGCAGGTAAAAAAACAAACAAAACAATCTTGCTCTGGTGACTAGTGATGAGCCTCTGGTGATGACATTCTAGAAATGTCAAATTTTTACTGGATCAAACAGGAAATAGCCATACAGCTGCTCCTGGGGCTGCACTGTTTTTCCAATTTTTAAAATTTTCCAGAGCTTATTTCCTGCTGAGAATAAGAATCCAGGGCTGTCCCACTCCCCAAGCAACTACTGGAGGAGGACTCTTATTATACATGGCATGCGGGTCTACCTTGTGTTGAAAAGTGGTATTAAACATTGGTAATAGTGAATAGAAAGCATATATATATGCATATATAATGCCCAAGAGGGGCATTAGAGGAAGACCTCTTGAAATGGCATCTAAGACAAATCTGAAGGATAGAAATTATAGGTAGCATGATGGATAGAGAACTGATCTGAAAATCAGGAAGACTCATCATCTGAGTTCAGGTCTGTCTTCAGATACTTATTAGCCATGTGATTCTGTGGTAAATCACTTAATCCTGTTTACCTCAGTTTCCTCATTTGTAAAATGAGTTGCAGAAAGAAATGGCCAATCCAGTATCTTTTCCAAGAAAATCCCAAAAGGAGCAATAAAGAATCAGACATGATTGAGATAGCCAAACAACAAAGGCAGCATTTCAAGCATGGAAGCTAAGCAAAGGTAGACTTTGTCCTAAACAGCTTCATTAGATTTCAGTGGATTTGGGGGAACAGGTTCTCTTCACCACTTTGCAGGTAACTCAGCCAGTTAACTTTTACTCCCTGATTTGCATTAAACTGGGGCACAACATATGGACTTTGTTTGGTAAATACTGATTCTCAAGTTATCCATCAGTGGATTTGTTTTGGCTTTAGATTGGCTCATGTGAGGAGCAATCACAGTGGGACTGGAGAATTTGGTATTGAAAAGAACCTTGAAGCCCCTTTTCATTTCACAGAGGAAAGATGGAAAGTGACCTACTCAGATACTCATGCAGTCTGTTAATGGCAAAACCAATCTCCTAAATGGGCCAAGTTACAAAGAGGCCAATTTAGGCTTGATCCAAGAAAAAGCAGCCAGATGTGAATGGATTGCCTCTATAAGTGCTGGACTCTTTTTCACTTACGATTTATAAGCAAAAACTAGATAACCATTTGGTAGAGGGATGTGGTTGGGCTTTTGTTTTTGTTTTTTAGTCAAATTGTGGACTCCCTGGCTACCAAAGTCCTTTCTTGGCTGAAGTTTTGTGATTTGAACTAGATTGCTGCCTCCTAGACTGCCTCCTGGGGGATGGAGAGGAAGAGTCATTGATGTCTCCAGTTTAGCTTTTAGCATTCCCCTAATGCTAATCATTTCCCTCCCAGTTTAGGAATCCCGTGGGCAACATTTCTGACAAGTGGTCACCTACATCCGCTCCAACAGCTTCCAGTGGTACGGAGCTCAACCCTGCGTGAGTCAGTTCCACTGTGGGACAGTCGTCTCTGTTCCCAAGTCCCTAATATGTAAATTAAAATCTAACTTCGGCTCTCTGCCCTTTCCCCACACACTCTAGGGGCCTGGTCCAGCTTTCTGAGATCCCACAAAACAAGTGGCTGCCTCTGTTCCCGATGGATCCCATAATCCCCAGATCTAAGTTTTAGAGCTGGAAGCTCTCATCCTCATCCGGAGCAAGGCAGATTCTCCTCACCATCTGCCCAAGCATTCCCTTGGTCAACAGACCTAACCCTGTGGGACGCGAGGTTTCATCCCTTAAATTCCCCCTGGGATCCACATTGCCCTGACTGGTCTGTGCCTCTCAAGCCCACCCTTCTAGACTGGCTCCAGATACATCCCAAACAACTCGTCACATGCCCTGTTGCTGCCCTTATCCCCCACCCCTTTCCCACTTTGAACCAAAACCAAATCACCATTGTCACGGCTGCTGAAAAAGCCTGCTCTCCTGCTGGCTCCATTTACCGTCCCTTTGGCTTTACAGACAAAAGAGCCCTCCCCACGGGCCCTAGAATGTAACTTTCTCGAAGGCAGGACGTGTCCTTTCTGGTTTTGTATCTACTCTTGTGCATGGAATTTCCTCTCCCCGGCCGTCGTTACGCTCGCAGGCCCAGAGGCTCACTTTTCAGAGAATAGGAGAAGTGATTGCCGCAAGGTCACCGGGATTCGGACCCAGGCCTTGACCCCGAGCCGTCGCTCGCTCCATCCCCCTGCCCCGGAGACGGCCATCCCGCCTGAGAACGGCATTCTCCCACCCCTTCATCCCGGGCTCCTCTATCTCCAGTCTGACTTGGCCAGTTCTGGGTGGGTTCTGGCCGCCACCTGGTGGCCACAGCGTGGGGTTTCAGGGCACATCACTGGGTTCTCCTGCCTGCCGGCCCTGGAAAGGAGAGGTAATCCACAAAGAAAATCACTCACAGGATCTCCACATTCAAAGCAGGATGGGAGGCTATTTAGTCCAATTCTGATCTAAACAGGGATGCCTTCTGGATGATTCCTGGCTAGCAGTCCTACGTGAAGAACTCCGGTGACGGGGAGACCACCACCACTATCTGTCCATCCATCCATCCATCTGTCCATCCGTCTGTCTGTCCATCCGTCCATCCATCCATCTGTCTGTCCATCCATCTGTCTGTCCATCCGTCCATCCATCCGTCTGCCCATCCATCCATCTAGTAGGCTGCCTATATTATCTTGGGACAGCCTCCTCCCGCGAATGTCCCCTTCCTTTCTCTTTCTCCTCTCCTTTCTCCTTCCTCCCTCATCCTCCTCCTCTTCCTCTCCCCTACATCCCCACCCATCACATATACAGTGCCCTGGGGATCCTGAAGAGTCAGACTGGTGCAGAGCTGTGGGGACTCGGACACCACCTTTCAGGGGACCCAGAGGGGAATCCCGGCCCATCTGTGACTGGACAAAGCCCTCGGGCAGTAGTGACCCCCTCACCCCTCTGAGCTTCTGCCGTAGAACGAGAGTGTTGCACTGGGTGACCTTTAAGCGCACCTTAACGGGAGGAAGTTTTTGCAGAAATCTCCACCTGGAATTTCTCCCCCTAATAAAACAAGCGAACCCCTCTTTGTGACACAGTCCTTTCCATCCAGAGAGCTATGATCTCCCACCAGGGCAGCTGAACCACTGTGCCCGTTTGCACACACACCCACTGACTCACAGTCATACCTTTATACAATGTTTAGTGCGACGGAAAGTGCTGGGCTTGGGAGTCTGGAGACACTGGCTTAGAATTCTGCCTCTCAGTTACTAGGTGCATGTATCCAAAGAACATCAGCTCTGAGCCAGTCTCCACACCTGTAAATTGAGTTCTCTCTACGCTTTGGGGAAGGAATACTACATATGAGACTATTTAGGTAGCACTTTAAGAATCGCAAAATACTTTGGTGAATTAAATCCCATCTGTTTCCTACCTTAGAAGGTAGATTTCATTCACCAAAATGTTTTGCGATCCTTAAAGTGCTACCTAGTCTTCTACCTCCTCCTCAGTGCGGTCTCCTTCCCACCTTCGCTGCCCCAGAGCCTCTGCAGTGAACAGCGTGAGCTTGGGCCTTACACCTCGAATCCCTGAGCTGAGGGTTCCCCGACTGGGGCTGACAGTCGGCCTAGGAAGAGGTCCTGAGCCCAGCTCTTCGGAGGAGATTCTCCAATTCTCGGCGAATTCTCCATCAAGTCCAGCTTTGGGACCCCTACCTTCAAGGTGGGGCAAACCTCCAGATAGGGACGGGAAACTGCCCAGATTGGTTGAGTGTTTCCGGCTAATGGGACGTATACCCCCAGCCCCAAAGCATCCCCCTCCCTTTCCTTGTTCCTAGGTTAAGAGAAAACACTCAGATGCCTCTTGGGCAGCGCCCCCAACCTCCAGGCAAGATTTCCTTCTCAACAGGTAGTATCTGATCTCTTGCTTAGAGATCTCTGGGGATGAAAAGTTTCTTGCTTGGATACCTCTGGAGATGAAAAGTTCCTGTCTAGGGACACCCTGCAGTACGGAGTATCTTTCATTGTGAGGAAGTTTGGACGTGGCAAGCCAAAATCTGCTCCTCTTTCCCTATTGCTCCTTTTTCTCCCACCCCTCGCCTCCCCATGTTCTCCAGGCTGAACACCCTCAGTTCCTTGGTTCAGAAAACATCCTAAAGGAGACTCCCTACCATTTCTCCTAAAACCTTACTCTGAACTGGGAGAGACTTGGCAGGTTCATCCACACATGAAGATGCGTTCCTTCTACCTCTTTTTAAAAAGGACTTCATGATTCCAAGTCACAGATGTAATATCCATGCCGTGCATCCAGGCATCTTGCCACCCACCCTTGCTCTACCTTTTTGCTCTACCAAAATCAACACCACACTAACAGGATGATCGGCTGCTCAGAATCCTTTCTAAAGACCAGAATCATCCTCGCAGCTCCAAGCTTTGTCAGCCCAGGAAAAGTCCTGTCCTTCCTTCCTCTATCACGTTTCATTACAAGAGATACTTTTACATTTGAATGTGTACTATTTTTTGATTATTCCTTGTTTTATTAGTGTGGTAGTTAGTGGCTGCTATTCAGCCATTTCAATCACTTCTGACTTCCCCATTTGTTTTGTTTTATACTGGAGGGAATTGCCATTTTCTTCTCCAGCTCCTTTTGCAAGATGAGGAAACTGAGGCACAGGGGTAAGTGACTTGCCCAGGGTCACACACAGGGTCTTAAGACCGGATTTGAACTCGGTAAGATGAATGTTCTGGACTTTTGGTCCGGCACTCTATCCACTGTGCCATCATGGAGCTGAGAACTGATCTGAGCCCATGGCTGGTGGAGAGGATTCCAGGATACATTTTGTGTGGGTATTCCCCTAGTCCCCCGGGGGTACACTGGCTCATGTGGCCCCAAACTTCCTCTGTCAGTGCCTGTAAAGGGGGATTTCCGGACACATTTTTTGGTGTGGGTATTTCCCTGTCCCCTCCACACTGGACCACATGGGGGAGGGAGCAGGAGCCTGAGTCATCCTGCATGTAAATGGGATCATGAAATAATGTGCAGGGGGGACTATCAGAGACCCCCGGAGATGAAAAAGACTCCTCCATACAGTATCACTTTCTAATATTTTTATTATCCAACTTAAAGAAATGGGATGAGAATGCATAAAAGGAGTAGACAGGAGACAGGGCATAAGACTTAAATTCAATAAATAAGAGTTACCAAACTTCAGGGCCCAACCCCCCACCAGGGGAGGGGAGGTGACAGCGGAGACTGTGGCCTGCACAGCACCCACATAAATAGACAGGATGGACGGGCTCCAGACGCTACCTGAATCACCCATACTTCTCTCCCGGGAGCAAACACAGAACACAATGGAGCAAACTGGACAGAGTGGGGGGGATGATAGAGAAAAGCAAGTTGGGGGCCCGGGGAGAGTTGGCCAGCTGTAGCCCGAGGGGTCCTAACTGGAGTGGTCAGCACCTAGAGCCCGCATCTTCCCTTCCTACCGCACTGCTCGGAACTTTGAGCCATGGGGATTCTAAAGCACTTTTTTAGGGAGAAGAAGAAATGGGACATGGTAAGACAAGAGGCCCCCCAAACTACAGTTGACGACACAGAACAAGTTTGATTTTTAAATTTAAAAACAGCCATTCACCCCTGGGGGGCAGGGTGGAGGGGGCTGCTTGACATGCATTAAGGCACCCCCCTTCCTCGTGCAGAAGCAAGGCCCTGGCTTTGGTTGTGGGGGCTACAGGCAAGAGCAGCTAGCTGGGAAATCTAAGAAAGCAATTGATCCAGCTCCAGGGAGAGGAAGAGGAAGGACTTGAGAGATAACATATATACCCCATATTGTCCCTGCCCCCAAGCACAGAGAAACAAGCCTGCTCCACTGGGGAGGAGGGGCACTGTGAGAACAATGTGGGGGTCCTCTTCCCAGGGAAATGCAGGGGAAACTTCTCAAGCATCACCCCAAGTCATACTTTTTCCTCTCTAGATATGGGTGGGAGATTGTGGCTCAGTGAGCAGAACAGGGGCTGGTAAACAGGAGCTCAGAGGTAAAATGTCATGTAGCAAATTAGGTTCAGAATGTCCAAGCTGGATGGGACTTTTTAAAAGCCACCAAGACCAGCCCTTCATTTTACAGGAGCAAACAGGCCAGCGTAAGTTAAGGGAGACAGAGCTGGATCCAGAACTCGACTTCTTTTTCTTGCTCCATGGCTGCCTCCCCTCCCAGCAACCTCAGGGACTAAAAATTAGACTTCTGCCTAAAGCCCGTGGCCAGGGATGGTCACAGAACCATCTGGAACTGAAAGAAACCTTAGAAGTCGTCTCATTCAGCTCTCTCATTTTACAGGTGAGGAAACTGAGGCACAAAGCTTGGGATTTGAGCCCAAGCGCTAAGTCCCTTTCCTTCAGGTGTCTCAGCTAAATCCCGCCAAAATTTCCTCCCATGGATAAACCCCATCTTGGAGATAGGGACCAGGTGCAGGAGAGTGGGGAATAGTGGGGAGAGAGGTGGTGTGTATGGGAGCATCTCTTTCCCAGTAACTGTAGGGCATGGAAAGGGCATTTGCCCCAGGAGTCAGGAGAGCCAAATTCTGGTCCTTACTCTGCCAAACTCACTGTGATCTTTGGAAGGCTTCTTCTCACTTACCCAATGATTGGATTTGATGACCCTAGCTCTGACATCCCGAGAGAGTGGATCCCCACCATCCATGTTTCCCCCTGTGTGTTCCCTGCCACTTCCCTTGCCCGGGGACCGGTGGGGAGAAAGATGAAGGCGGGAGATGATGAAGAGTCCGAGCCCTTCGCTGTTCCTGGGAACCCCTGCATGAGGATGAATAGATGGATGGCTGTGTCCTATCTATGGCTCCCCAGGGAAGGGACCTTTACTTGGGTGAAGATGTCCCATCTCTCAAGCACTGGGGAAGAAATTCCCACTTGGGATTATGCCATCTTTGGGGACCCAAGAAGCTGGGTAGGGTGTCCTGTTCAGAGCAAGGGAAAGACCAGATGACCAGGGAAGGGGCTTGCTGCTAGCATGGAGAAGAAATTGGAGGTGGGGGGAAACAGGGCAAGGAAACAGGGCAGCCCATTCCTCATCAAGTATGGGCACCTCCCTCCCTCTCTTCCCTGGACAAGATCATCTTTTCCTTTAAAATAAGCTGCCTGTGGTAGCTCAGGCTGAAGTGAGCTCTCTCCCCTGCCACTGCCCACTTCCCAGAGCTCACTGGGGCTGCCCAGGGTGCGGGGGCCTGGGGGACGGCCCCTCAGGGCCTCAGGTTGCTGCCAACTGCCAGGCTCCAATGTCTCAGGGCTCTGGGCCTGAGCGGATCATAAGGGCACCTGTGAGGAGAGAGAAAAGGGACTAAGGGATGCTCTCAGGCACTCCAGGAGGCCCAGTGGATCCCTTAGATTATGAGCGCCCAGGACCCAGAAGCCCTACTCCCAGCCCTCCCCTGGGGAGAGGCTCAGGACCCAGCAGCACTCCCTCATCCCCACCCCTCTATCTCACCTGAAAGGCTTTCCTTTGGCCCAGATCTTTCACGTTTTCAGTCCATCTCTCTCCCTCCCCCACTTACAGGAAGCCTTTCCTGCCAAGTTCTACCCACAGTGATCTACTGCAGGCCCCTCCTCTGCTCTATGTTTCTAAAAACAACTTCTGTTTGTTCAAAACTCTCTGCACTGTGCACTTCCTCAGACTGTGGACTTCCCGCGGGCAGGCTGTGCCGTCCCCTCAGTGCCCGCCCCCCGCCCCCCTCCCCAGGGCCGTTTACCTTCAGATGACCAAGTTGGATTCACTCAGCCTGACCACGTAGCGATTTTCCTAGGGAGAAGTTGTAATAAAGATCAGAAACGGGGGAGCAGCTGCAAGCCGGCCCCCAGAGTGCACCAACTGCTTCATTTCCGACTTTGTATTGCCTGGGGCTGAGGGAGACAACCTCAAGGAGGTTAAAACCTGCCTCTTCTAAGGTCAGACATAGCAGGCCCTGAAAAATGCTTCTGCAGGAAGTGATGGGCCCCTCTAACTTCAATCTGGGCCCGACTCCCAGAAAGAGAAACATCCCCATCAGTAGGAAGCAAGGGATGTGCTGGGAGCCGCTGGCAGGGGCTCCTGGGAGCTGGGAACTGGGGGGCCCTAGCTGGACCAAAGGACCCTTTTTCATCATCCTTCCCTGACTAAGCCGGGGTGGCTGCTCTCTGGGAGCAGGTCCTGTGGATAACCCCCTCTTCACCACACATGCATACATCCCTTCGGGTCTCATACCCCAGCTCACCTCTGATTTGCTCTCTGTCGCCCCAGAGGCTGGAGTTTTCAGCCATTTGGGACGCCCTCCACTACTGCCCAGAAGCGCCCTGTTCTCAGGAGGGAGCCCGGGGGGAGGAGCTTCAGCCGCCTCCCCCTCCTCACTGGTCTCTGAGATGGTTTTCACCTCTGGAGGGGGAGGGCTTGGCCGCTGCTCAGGGATTCGGGCCACACGGAACCTGGAAGAGAGTGAAGTTACAGGAAAAGGTTAGAGTGATGCAGAGAGAAAAATGCTGTGACACAGCAGGAAAAGCAGACCTATAAACCCAAAGAGTTGGAATCGGTGACCTCTCTGGTACTTTTCTGGTTTTAGGTTTATGATCCTATAAAAGAGGTACCAGGGGAGGAGAGACTCCAGCCATTGAGTCAATGCATGAATAACAGCAATAAACCATGTTTCCCCTCTCCCCCATCCTGTTGCCAGGGGAGCCAACTCTCCATTGCCAGCTCCGACAGCTCCTTAATTTCTTAGCCAGTCTCATCTGGAGCCAAAAGGGAGCCTGGATGGCTTCCGTGCCTAAACAGGATCCACCTGGTCCAGGCTGGGTCTGGGGATCTGAAGTTCAGGACATTAATGGACCTGGGTGGCTGAGGTACTTCCTTCCCCTCCCAGGTTATTTCTGAATCTCTTCTCCCCTACGGGGAAAACCCCAAGAAAACACATTCTCAGTCTGGAAGAGTGCACACATGGACACAGGGCAAGGAGGAGAGAAGGAGGAGTGGAATGGGATGTGGGATCTGGAAATGGACTCATCATCAACACAGGACTAGGACTCGGGAAGTCCAAATACTTCCCTAGTCACTTACTGGCTGTGCCGTCCTAAGAAAGTCACGTATCCTACTGTTCCTCAGCCTCCTCATCCATAAGAACGAGGGCTGGAGTCACAGTGCCTTCAACTACCATTTCGATGCAGATGGCCAGACCCAGAGCAGTCTCTTCCTGAGCTCATCCCAAATCACGGACATCTCCCCAGGGATGTCCAAGATGGAACTTTTACTTTCTCTCCTATTTAGTGCCCCCTTTTGTTGTTGCTAGGATACTCTTCCTCAGCTTCATGATCCCCATAACTCTCCTGCTCTCTTCCTCACCCCACATATTATCTTGCCATTTCTACTTCCCCAGAATTTCTTGTATCCTTCCCCCTTCTCTTTAGTTCACTCCTTATAGGACATTATGACAGACTCGACTTCCTGCTTTCAGTCTTTCCCCTCTCCAATCCATCCTACAATACAGCTACCAAATCCAGAGAGAGGACTATGGGTACTGAATGTGAATCACAACATACTATTTTCACCTTTTTTGCCTTTTTTTCCCCCCTCACTTTTATTCCTTTTTGATCTGATTTTTCTTATGCAGCACGATCAATGTAGAAATATGTTTAAAAGAAATGCACATATTTAATCTACATCGAATTATTTGCTGTCTAGGGGAGGAGGATGGGGGAGGAGGGAGAGAGAAAAATCTGGAACACAAGGTTTTGCGAGGGTGAATGTTGAAAACTATCTTTGCATAATTTTGGGGAAAAAAGCTATTATTAAAAAACATAGCTACCAAAGCAATATTCCTGAAGTACAAATCTGGCCATTATTTTTTCTGTTTGACATTACACTAGTTCCCTGCTTCCTTCAGGATAAAATACAAACATATCAATTTCACAATGTCAATTTCCCTGCTTCTGTAGCTTTATCTTGCATTACTAACTTCAAAAAATTTTTAAATAATGTTTTATTTTTCTAAATACAAACAAAGATGGTTTTTCAACATTCACTTTTCTCCCTCTCTCCCTCCTCAAGACAGCAAGCAATCCAATAAGGGTTAAACATGTAATTCTTTTAAACATTATTTCCATATTAGTCATGCGGGGCAAGAAAAATCAGATCAAAAGGGGAAAAACACAAGAAAGGAAAAAAAAAACACAAACAACAACAACAACAACAAAAAGTGAACATCCTATGCTTTGACCCACATTCAGCCTCCATAGCACTCTCTGCATGTGACTGGCACTTTGCATCCCAAGTCTGATGCCTGAATCACCACATCGTTGAGAAGAGCCACGTCCATCACAGTTGATCGTCACACAGTCTTGTTGCTGTGTACAGTGTACACTTTGATGTAGTCTAGATTCTAGCCAGACTGGTTTCCTCATCCTGAGCAGACTCAGCATTCCCTTTCTCTCTCTGAAATCGGCACTGGTTGCTTCCTCACTCCTGAAATGGAATTCCTATTCCCTTCCTTCCCATCATGGAAATCTTAGCTTTTTTCCATGGCTCAGCTTGGTAACCACCTCCTACAGGGAGGCCATCCTGATTTCACTACCTGCTACCTCCCAAAATTACTCTGAATTTACTCATCCTGGGGCAGAGCCAGGTGGTGGAGTGCTGACTTTCAAGTCAGAAGAACCCGGGTTCAAATGAGACCTCAGACATTTAACATTTGGCCTTTCTCAAAAAATACTGTATCCCCCAGTAGAAAGGGAAATTGTATCTCCTTTGAAAGGGAAATTGTATCTCCTTTGAAAGGGAAATTGTATCTCCTTTGAAGGTTCTTCAAGATATGGAATTATATTTTTCATTTTTCAATTTTTATTTCTGTATCACTTGCATCTAGCACATAGTGGATGCTTCGGAGCTGCTTCCTGAATCGAAGGGACTCTCCAAGGCCACACACAGCCAAGCTCAGAAAGAATTCTAACTTTTGGATACGCACGAATCCAGTGCGTATTCCGGCTCACTAACCCCGACTCTTATCAACAAAATGCCCTTCTGTAGTTGGGTTGTTTTTTGAATATAATGCTCTAATTTAAAAATGACCCAAAATCCCCCAAAACCTGTAACCACCAGTCTGGCGCTTAAAAATATCAAGCATTTTTCCAAAACCAGAAGTCTCCAGCCTCGTTTCTCTGGTTTACAGATTTTGAGGCTCCTTCCCTCACATCCTGCTCAAACAGGCTCTCCAAGGCCTGTAGCAAACATTGCTATTAGGCTGTACGAGCCAGCCAAAAAAAAATCAGACATCTCTGCAAATAAAATTGCAGATGGGTAAAAACAACAGTCCAAGAAGGAGCAAACCACCTTCCTCTCCGTTTTCTTAGTAGTTGCCATTTGCCAAGCCAGGTTTTGGAAAGCGCTGCCTGGTGAAGGTGGGGGGGGGACTGTGGGGGGCTGTGGGGCAGACTGAGCGGCTGTTCTTGTTAGCTTGAGTAATCAAAAGCTCACTGCAGAAAAGTTGGGCGTCACATAGACACACACACACACACACACACACACACACACACACACACACACACACACACCCCTCAGCCCCATACAATTAATAGGAGACTCGTGCTGGCTCATGAGATATATAGGTTTCTCTCCTCCTCCCCCCGCACTGCTCCAGCACACCTAACTCTCAGCACATCCTTTGAGAACCACAATCTCCTCCAATCTTTTACAGAGGAAGAAAGTCGCTCTAAGGTACAAAGAGGGTAAGAGGTTTTGTCTGAGGTACGTGATAAGTAGCTGATAAGTAGCAGAGCAAAATGGAGCTTCCTGAATGTCACAAGGGCCCCCCAAGGCTGAGGAGAGTGAAGAGGCTACCCTAAACAGAGAGAAGGATTGGCTCAAGACACAGAGGGAGGACTAGACAGCCCCTGGCAAAACTGCTTTACTCCCTTTAAAAAGGTGAACTTCATGGGCTCTGCCGTTAGATCCAAACTACCAAAAGCTGCCTCAGATGCCAGGGCTTGGCTCTTCCACTTCTCAGTCCTCCTAACCTTGGGTTCCTTCACTCTTCCTAATTAACCTGTCTGTCTCCTCTCTCTCTCTCTCTCTCTCTCTCTCTCTGTCCCCTGTCTCTCTGTGTCTCTGTCCCCTCTCTGTCTCTGTCTCTCTCTCTGTCCCCTCTCTGTCTCTGTCTCTCTCTCTGTCCTCTCTCTGTCTCTCTCTGTCTCTGGAGGCATGTGGAGTTAAGTGGCTTGCCCAGGGTCACAAAGCTAGTAAGTATCTGAGGACACATCTGAACTCAGGCCTTCCTGATTCCAGGACCGTCGCTCTATCCGCGGTACCACTTAGCTACCCCTTCACCTTTAGTCTGGACCCTACTTATAGTCAATGGCAATTGTGAGAGTTGAAAGGGACAACATTTCGTCCAATCACCTCATTTCACCATGGGGAAATGACTTGCTCAAGAGAATGCATGTAGCAGCCACTGGACTCCTACCTGTTAAGTCAGCAACCACAGCCCTGCCCTCCACCTTCAATTCCCTTCTCCTCTTTTTCTCTGGCCTTGCCCCTGCCTGAGTGTGTAGGATCACAGATCCTGACCTGTAGGGGCATCAGAGGCTGACTAGTCTATCTCCCCCTCATTTTATAATAGTTTACATTTCTATAGTTCTCTATAGTGCAACCCTGTCAATGAGGAGCTATACCGTTTTGTTGATGGTGATACAGAGGCCCAGGGAGTTTAAGTGCCTTAAGTCATACAAGTAAGCAGATTTTCAGAGGCCCCAGAACCAAAGCTTGCACTTCTATATCACAGAACCTATATCCAGCAACCTCTATTCCTCTCAGAACTTTCTGCCCCCTTTCCCAAAGGGCCCGGGACTTACCTGCCCACAGAGAGAATGGTGATCTCTCCCGGGCGGCTTCCCTTGGGAGTGGGCTTGCTGCCGCCACCTCGGGATGGCAGCGCGCTGGGAGTGGGAGCTGCGGCTGCGGCAGCCTCGGGGGACAGCAGGACCTCGGGCCACTTTCTCTGGCTGCATCGGGAGCAGCAGGACCCGGAGCGGGAGGCCAGTCCCTGCACTGTGTGCAGGTGGTGCTGGTGCTGGCAGATGTGAGGTACGGGTGGGGGGCCTTGAGTCAGCCTGGGAAGAGCAGGAAGAAATTAGTGGCGTCTCAGGCCTTGCCTGCTTCTTTACCTACTGAGCCTCTCCCCCCAGAAATACCTGGAGACACTCTGTGCCTCAAAAGAGAAAAAAGACAAGGAGGAAAAAAGGAATTGAGCAGGAAAGGGGAGGTGGAGAATAGAAGGAAGAAAAGAAAAGAGAAGGAAAAGGGTGAAGAAAAAAGGGAAAAGAGGAGAAAAGACAAGGAAAAGGAAGGAGGAGGGTCCTTTAAATAGCCCCTCCAGCTTGGAATGCCTTTCTGCTGTCCAAAGCCTGAGCACTGTGTCTCACCCCACCAGCCTGGCCTCCCTAACCATACCCAACTCCAGAGACCAAGTCCTCCCTTGTGTCTGACCCATGCCAGAGGGAAGGAGAGACTCTTGGCCACTTAGGGAAAAAACAAAACCTCTTCTTCCCCGAATCCCCAGAAAACAGCAAGAAGAACTGGAGCATAATTAGCAAGTCCTCTGCCAACTGGCCCAAAGAATCTGGGCCTACAAGACTCCAGACAACAAAGGACAATCGGTGTGTCACCAAAAAAACCTGGCCAGAGGGCAAAAAGAAGACAGGTACCAGTAGCAAACCAAATTAGGAAGCAGAGGCAGGAGAAAAAAGCCAGGAGAGAAAAAACCAGTTGGGGGCAAGGAGAGGCAAAGGAATCAGGCAGGAGTGAAGCAAAAGGAAACAGTTGGTTAAAAACACCGTGGCCCACAATGGAGGGGCGACTCTTCGACCCCTCAGCCTTGCCTCCTCATCACTGATGGCCTCTGGCTTACTTGGGCAAAGGTTTGTAACTGGTCTGCACAAGCTGTTTGCTGTGGTATTCTTTCAGCAGCTCCTCCAGGGCGGCCGCATTCTCTGGGAAGCAAAAGGTCACAGGTCAGGGCTAGCCTGATCTTACTAGTGGTCTCCCTGTCCCTCTGGGGTCTGACCAGTTGTAGCCTGATCTTGCCATTTGTCTCTCTGTATCTCTGGGCTAGCCTGGTCTTATTGGTGGTCTCCCTGTCCCAGGGCTAGCCTGGTCTTACCAGTTGTCTCCCTGTTCCAGGACTAGCCTGTTCTTACTGGTTGTCTCTTTGTCCTTCAGGGCTAGCCTGGTCTTACCAGTTGTCTCCCTGTCCCAGGGCTAGCCTGGTCTTACCCAGTTGTCTCCCTGTCCCAGGGCTAGCCTGTTCTTACTGGTTGTCTCTTTGTCCTTCAGGGCTAGCCTGGTCTTACCAGTTGTCTCCCTGTCCCAGGGCTAGCCTGGTCTTACCCCAGTTGTCTCCCTGTCCCAGGGCTAGCCTGTTCTTACTGGTTGTCTCTTTGTCCTTCAGGGCTAGCCTGGTCTTACCAGTTGTCTCCCTGTCCCAGGGCTAGCCTGGTCTTACCCCAGTTGTCTCCCTGTCCCAGGGCTAGCCTATTCTTACTGGTTGTCTCTTTGTCCTTCAGGGCTAGCCTGGTCTTACCAGTTGTCTCCCTGTCCCAGGACTAGCCTATTCTTACTGGTTGTCTCTTTGTCCTTCAGGGCTAGCCTGGTCTTACTGGTTGTCTCTTTGTCCCCTACACCCACCTCTGGCTCAGCGTTGTCCAGGTAACACCAGCCACTTGCCCAGTCTCTGCCCTTCTTACCCCGAGGTACAACGTGTTTGTTAGTCCTGTTCTGACTTTTCATGACCCCCATTTGGGTTGCCTTGGCAGATACTGGAGGGGTCTGCCATTTCCTTTTCTAATGAGGAAACTGAGGCAGATGGTTAAGTGACACAACTCAGAAGTGTCTGAGGCTGGATTTGAACTCAGGAGGATGAATCTTCCTGACTTCAGGCCCTGCACTCTGATCTACTGCACCGAGATCAAGAGTTGAAATGAGGCTAGAGTCCCACTGCATTTAAGAGACGGCCAAATGGGCTGAAACAGATTGAGCAACTCCGAGTTACCCAAGCAGGACTTGAACTCAGCTCTTCCCGATTCCAGGCTTGGCAGGCCGTGCCAGGCAGCTGCTCTCGGGCAGTGCTGCTGAAAGTGGAGGTGGGTGTGGTGGGCTCCAGCAGGAGGCCTGGCCCTGGCTGTGGGACCGCACCGAGAGCTCCTGCCTCCAGCTCTTTTCCACCGAGCCTCGGGCTGGAGGGACCTCAGAAGCTTCCAGAGGAGAGCAGTGGAGGCCCCAGAGGGGTGGTGATTTTGCTGGGTCCCAGAATGAGCGCTGACTGAGCCCGCTGGGAACCCGAGCCCCCGATCTCCCCTTCAGAGAGCCACGCTCGTGGTACCCAGCAGGTTCACAAGGAGACACCTAAACCAGCCTCTCCTCTGTGGAGAACTGCCTATGAGCAGTGGGCCCCCCCAACAACAGGATGGGGAGCGTCTTCTGGCCCCTGCCATGGCCCCCCACGTCCAACATGATGGGGAGCGTCTTCTGGCCCCTGCCATGGCCCCCCATGTCCAACAGGATGGAGAGCATCTTCTGGCCCCTGCCATGGCCCCCCATGTCCAAGAGGATGGGGAGCATCTTCTGGCCCCTGCCATGGCCCCCCACGTCCAACATGATGGGGAGCATCTTCTGGCCCCTGCCATGGCCCCCCCAAGACAGCAGCGTGCAATGGAAACAATGTTGGGTGGGAGTCAGGAAATTTGTCAAATCGGCCGATCTGAGCCTCTGTTTCCCAAGGCCTTGGCAAAGGGAGATAATAACCGTAAGACGATCTACTTCACAGGGCTGAGGAAAACATCTTGTGAACCTTAAAATGCCAGCCATTAACCATTATCCTTATGCCGGGACCTGGGCAGAGCCACAGAACACTAGACCTGGAGTCAGGAAGACTCCAACCTCAGACACTTACTGCCGGGTGACCCCATGAGCCAAAAGGCAGCTGGGGGAAAATGAGTCGTGTCACCTGTTTGCCTCAGTTTCTCCAACTGTAAAATGGGGATAATAACAGCAGCTGCCTCCTAGTACTAAATGAGATAGTATTGATAAAGTACTTTAATGTACAAAGAAATATGAATACATGTTTAATAAATTAATCACTCTATTATTAATAATTTATATTAACCTATAACATACTTGTCTTCTTCTTCCCCCTATCTCCTGGCAGAATCAGAAGGGGGCCCTGTTTCATATACCTGCACAGCAAGACAGAAGGAACTGCTTCCTTTCCATAACTAAATAATGGGGCTGAATCAACAGGCCCCAGTTCCCTGCTATACGTTCCCACTATGACACTTCCCCTTGTCGAGTGTAGGATCTTAATGAGCCCCAAGCTTTAAAGGAGGGGAAGGGGGCACTGACTCCCAGTCCTTTCCCCGGTCTCACCTTTCTTCTCTGTGATCAGCCGCACTAAGACCCCGATGGTGTCCTCGTTGGGGTCATCCATTCGGTAGGCAGGGTTGGTCCCTGGGGAAGGAAGACAAGAGGCTCTGAACCTGGAAGGGACATGATGGCAAACAAGGTTCAAAGCAGGGAACCAGTCAGTGCTGGTCAATGGCAAGGTCGGGATGAGTACGTGGGGCTCCTGTCTCTTTTTCCTACAAAATACTACTCGAGGCTCTCTCCATGGCACTGGTCCAGATCCCTGGGATGGGAATGGGGGAGAGACAACTGGAGCTCCAGGGGTTCCTTTCCCCAGAGCATGGGATCGGGATGCCCAGATCCACCGACCCCAGGGCTGGAAAGGGGACCCTTAGAGACCCCAAATGACCACTTCATTTTTACAGATGAGGAAACCGAGGTGCCAGAAGAATTCATTAAAAGTCACAAAGTGCATCAGCAGCAGAACCATGGCTAGAATCTTTCCTAGGCTCTTTCCCAGAGAACTGTTCTCACTCCACAGAAATATGGCCTTAACAGAAAGGACTGGGGTTAGATGGCTGGATGCCCCCCACCCTAAGTCCTTCCTAGGAAACAGAGACGTGGAAGGGGATACTGGAGGGATTTATGAGCTGCTCTCATTCCTGCCTCTCTCCCCTTCCACTCCCCAGGGAAGGAGACAGCTGGGGAAGTTTCCTCAACAGCTGAAAAGTTAATCTTGGACACACTTGGCCCCGAATTCCCCCTAGAGAATCCTGACATTCCCTATCACCCACTCACCCACCCGCCCAGACAAGGGGGGACCAGCCTTCCGGCTCGGGAGGCCTCGGGCTGGCGCAGCCTTAAATGAGTTACTCTGCGTCTCCTTCTGCAGACTGGCTAACGTCCAGGAAGGCTTGGGCCAGCCTAGGTGGCCGCAGTAACGGCTCTTATTCCCAGGGCTCAGGGGCTCTTAGGGATCTAAAGTCAGGGTCTCAGGTGGCTGGAAGCACCACAATTCCCTCTGCAAACACAACACACATAAAGGCTCTCTTTGCCGGGGCCAAACAATATTGCATTATGCTAATGCGCATCCATGAGGGCAGCAGACGACAGTGAAAGAAACAGGCCATTTGGCTGGGAACAAAAGTGCCAGCACACATACAATCAACTCTTCTGATGCTCCCAGGGCCTCGGGGCGTGCAGGAACTCAGGCCAAAAGGCAGCTGGGGAAAGTGAGTCTGGCCCCGAACTCAGGCCAAAAGGCAGCTGGGGAAAGTGAGTCTGGCCCCGAATTCAGGCCAAAAAGCAGCTGGGGAAAGTGAGTCTGGCCCGGAACACGAGGTCCGGGAATTCATTCCAGCTCTGTCCTTGACTTGGATGGGTGATTTTGGGTAAATTCCTTCGGGTCAGAGTTTCCTTTTTTGTAAGATGAGAGGTCACTCGGCTGCTTTTGGACTCTTAATGCTAAGTGGTTCTGAGGAGCGGGTCCTGGGGGCCCTTGCCCTGTCAGAAAGACTGTGTTAGTTCATTTAGGACCCTCATTCCTCCTCCTCCGGCCCCTTCCCCAGAAAGGGAAAAACTTGCTCATTCCCCTGAGCTCCACCTTCCTGACCCTCAGCCACCAGGGGAAATTGGAGTCATCCAGTCAGAGCTTTTGACTTTGGCTTACTTAGAGCCTGAGACTGTTAAGACTCATAGATTTTTCCCCCCTCCAAAGCTGTTTAAAGACATAAATGTCATTAAAGTTTCAAAAAATCTGCTATAATTTGAGTTTTGTATTATTATTCTCATTTTTACGATGGGGAAACAAGTTCCTCTCAAATCCAGTACCGCGCTTGACCCAACACCTCAAAACATTAGAACAAAAATCTTCAATATCCTAAAACTCTGGCTCGTTAGGAACTGAAGCTTTTAGAATCCCTTAGCACTAAAAAGGCCTAGGACTCAGATGTTTGCAAGTTGTCGCTCTATTTCTCTTCCATGTGCCCTTTCATCGTCTAATTTTTTTAAGCTGTCTAATTTCTGGCAGAGTCATTTACTTCCTCACTGCCTACTCTCTCTATGCCCTAATATGCCATTAAACCACTCTTTCCAAGGTCCCCCAGATCCTCCTCATCAGCACAGCCAGCGGTCTCTGCTCCTCCTCTTCCTCACTACAGCTACTGATGTTCAGCTCTTTCCTGCCTGACACCATCTCCTCCCATGACTTCCTGCTCTCCTGTTCTCTTAGCTGTCTGCCCCTTTCTTCTCCAGCTGCTTTCCAAGTTCATCTTCCTTTCCTATCCACTAATTGTTTGGATGCCCCCAAGGCTCTGTCCAGGGTCCTAATCTTCTAAATTCTCTCTATGGACGATCTCTTCTCTGCTGATGACGTCTTTTCTGGGTTCCAGACTAGAATGTCTGGGTGTCTATGGCTACTTCCACCTGGACATCCCATCTTATACTCACCATTGGCTGCCCCTCCTGGAGAAGGGCTGGATCATCTCCTCTGACCACAAGTCCCTCTACACACCCACCCACAAAGCTAGGGGACTTTTCCCCAGCCTGGGACGACTTGAAGCTTCTCAAGGATAAAGGCTGTATCTCCCCTCCTCAGGATTCTGTACCCCTTCTCACCATTCTTGCCCTCGAGTCCAGCTTCTTCACCACTGTCCTTATGGGCTGTACAGTGGTAGCCTTTCTTCTTGAGAAGGTTACAGAGCAGAATCCCCAGCAGACCCATCAGGCAGAAGATGGGAACAATAGCGATGACGGCATACTGAGCCGCGGCTTCCTCGGGCACCTCTGCCTGGGTGCCGTTCTCTGACGGGCGGACCTCCGGCCCCATCCCGGCCTCCACGGTACGGCGCTGCCGGCCCCCACGTCCTAGGCCTTGCTCTGCCCTCGGCCAGAGAGACACAGCAGGGAGAGATGCAGGAAGGAGGAGGCAGAGGGAGAGCAGAGAAAGACACAGAAGGAGAAAGACAGAGGCGGAGAGAAAGCAAGACACACACACACAGATGCAGACATAATGTAAGACAAAGAGACAGACATGTAGGAACAGAAAGACACCCAGAGGCAGACACACAAAGACACAATGAGACAAACACAGAGAGAGAAACAGATGGGGGAAGGGGGATAGGGAGAAAGCCAGAAAGACACACACAGAGAGATAGTAAGCAGAAAGAGACCCAAAGAGAGAAGGGTCATGTGAAAGGAGCCACCCAGAGAAGAGAATGACATAGAGGACAGGCAGAAATACGCATCAGGACAAAGGGACAAAGAGAGAATAGAAAGAGAAACAGAGGCAGAGAATCAATAAGGGAAAGAAAGTCAAAGACAGAGACCTAAGTTAGTGAGAGGATGACATTGCTCCGAGGAGCACCCCCTCACCTCAGCTCCTCCCCGGAATAGCAATCTTCCTGCCCCACCCCCGTCCCCTCACATCCCTCTCAGTCACCCCACAAGATCTCCCAGAAGTCTCTCTTTTGCCCTCCTACCCTTTCCCTGAACCACCTATTCAAGGGGCTGTCGGCCTCTAATCTTCCCAAGTCTCCTGGAAATCCTTGTGTTGGAGGAGAGCAGCCACCCAGGCTTGGACAAAGGGCTTGTGTCCCATGGCAAGGGTACAGAGTATCTAATCTAGCCCCAATTTCAATAGGTTGCCCTGTACTCAGAGGCACATTTATTAACATTAGTAAATGTTGGAAGCTCCAAGTGACTCTAAAGCAAATTATCTGGTCAACTCCCTTATTTGATAGATGATACAGACTTTCCCAGAAAGGGAGAGAGGCAGAGTAAGTCAATGGCAGAGGTGGAATCGGAAGCCCCAGCTCAATGTTCTCATACAAACACATCCACCTTCCCCTCCTCACCCCCACTGGGGAGAAATGTCTTCAAATCTGTTACAAAACAGTAAGTTTTCTACTTCAATGTTGTCTGAAAACAACGGGGACGTCCTGGGACTACACCCACACGCCCGCGGACCCATAGGCCTTGTTTCCCCTTCTCTTTCGGGCTCTCGCTCTGGGCTCTGAGCCAGGACAGCAGCCTCTGAGGGTGACTCAGCAGGTGAAAGAGGAAAAAAAGAGCATGGGTCCGGATGGCCCCATCAGGGTGGGAACAGAGCTGTGTGTGTGAGTGTGAGCTCTTGAATGTCTCAAAGACCACAGGTCTTCAAGCTGTGGAAGGATCAACAGAGAGGAGGCCTGATGAGGTAAAATGATTTGCTGAGACCACAGAGAGAGTAAATCACTGAGCCAGGATTCAAATCTAGGGCCCTCGAGGTCAAGATCAGTGTTCTAACTTTCAGGCTGCCTGGGGGCATCTGTGGGGGCTGCTGCTGATCCACCCAGGAGTGTGAGTGTGTGAGAGGCTCCGAGGGGCACTGCCCTGTGTGCCCCGTGGGTAGGACAGTGAGGGCTGCTCCCTGGGAAAGGGATGTGCTGGTGGGGCAACAGTCACCAGCACAGCTGCCTGACCTCACTTCGTTTCACAAAATACACGGGTCACTGAGCTGGACAGGGCAGCACAGAGCGACAGCTCGAGGAAGTCAGAGGCAGCTGTCCCCGCCTCTCCTCCCCAGCTCAGAGATCAGCTGCAAGAGGGGCTGGGGTAGGGCAGATACCTCGGGGACTGGCAGAGACAGGCCCCTAGCCCATGGAGGGGAGACGTTCCGGCTGTGAACTTGGCCACTGGCTCCCTCCACACCAAGACCTCTGGATAAAAGGGGGCATTGGGGCAGCTAGATGGAAAGTGGATAGAGTACCAGTCCTGGAGACAGGAGGACATGAGTTCAAATCCGGTCTCAGACACTTAACACTTCCTAGCTGTGTGACCCCTAGCAAGGCAAAAATATCTATAAATGACAGAAAAATAGGACGGGAAGGAAGGAGGGAGAAAGAGAGGGAGAGAGAGGAAGGGAGGAAGAAAGAAAAGAAAAGGAAAGGCAGGAAGGAAGGAAGGGAGGAGGGAGGAAGGACAGGAGGGAGGAAGAAAAAAGGGGCACTGGGGTAAAAATGTATCTTAGGAATATGGACATGAATATTAGGAGGATACATCAGATGTTTTTACAAACAGAAACTGAGGCCCATGGGAAGCGAGTGGAGAAGGGCATCTGCCCAAGGTCACACAGCCAGTTAGTGGCAGAACCTGGCCTTTCAAGTCTCTTGCTTCTTGGTACAGTTCTTCCTCAGCCCATCCTGCCTCTCTGCACCCGGCTCCCTAATGCTTCCCCTTTTCCCCAGGGACATGCCTCAGTCGTGGAGGAGAAATTTGCTGTCTCAGCCCTGGCCGTCTCCTAATTCCTGCCCCCCAAGTATAGTGGGGAGAGTCAGCATATTCCAGAGCAGAAAGTGGGTCAGCATCAGCTCTGGGTAGTATGAAGGAAAAGAGGAGGGGACTGCTCCCTTCAAGACAATAGGCTCCGTTTTTCTATGGCTCTTTCTTCTTGTCTCTTCTACAAGATCTCTCCATCACTCCCTCCCTCCATCCCCCTTTCTCTCCCTTATCTTTCTTCTTTCTTCCAGGCTCTTTTCTCTTTCTCTACCACCACCCTCTGTCTCCTTCCCTCTCTTTCTCTCTCTCTGACTCACATTATCTGCCTCTCCATGCCTGCCTGTTCCCCCATCCTTCTTCACTTCCCAAGCTTTTCTTCATCTTTCTGGCTTTCCCTGTCCCCATCTCTCTGTACATCTCTCTCTTTCCCCCTTTCTTCTCTCTCTCTCTCTCCCTCTTATCTCTCATTTTTCTCTTGCTTTCTCAAGTTCTTTGTGTCCTATCTCTGTCTCCATGTCTTTAAATCTCTCCATGCTTGCTTTTCCCTCTACCTCCATCTCTAAATGTCTTTTGCTTCCTTTACTTTTTTTCCTTTTCTCTCTCTTACACATCCCCACAATCCCCCATACCCATACCCACACACACAGCCTTACACACTCACTCATTTTCCCTCCTCTGCTTTGCTGGTTTTGCTCCTCTTGTCTCACTTCCTTCCTCTCTCTACCTTTCTATCCTCATCTCTCTCCCCCTCAATCAGCAAGCATTTATTAAACATTAAATTGTCCCTTAGTTTTTCTCTCTTCTTAAATGCTCTCCCTCGGTTTCTCCTTTTTTAAAACCCCTTTGCTTCTGGCTCCACCTCCAGTTCTCCCTCACTCTTTCCATCTTTTAGGTCCCCAACTCCATGCCAGACCCACACTCACCTCCACAGTCAGGTGTGCCCATGGGTGCCAAAGAACAAGGCCTGCACTCAGTGTCTGGTTGCCTTCTGGGTTCATAAAACCTGCAGGAAAACAAAGGTGATCTCGTATCTACAACCAACTCTACATCCCCAGCAGTCCCCTCTGACTTATTCTTTATGTGAACCCCCTAGAACCTTCCATTCTCACTCTGCTTCCCAGAGACCTCAACCCCTGTTTGCACAGGGTGCTTTGTCAAAATCAAAAATGGACCCATCTATCTAGAGAAAGAGAGCGAGCGAATGAGCTCCCTATTCTGGAGACTAAGAATGCTGAAAAGGGGAATTTCTTTCCAGGTAGAGGCTGGACTAGTTGATCTTTGGGGTCTCTTATGGAGTCCCTTTTAAGTCTGGGATGCTGTGAAATCACTTCCCACCTATGAATTTCAGGAGCCCAATCTATGAAATGAAAATAAGAAAGAGTTGATGTAGTGAGAGAGCTTTGTAAACAATTACACAGCCTTAGAAATGAGCGACTTCTATCCAACACGACTAAACTGCTTCAGAAGCACATGCTGGGAGTTGGAGTTCCCTTCTTGGGTTGTCTTGGTTCCCCCTTACAGGAAAAGCCCCCTCAGATCAGTGAGACTCCAAGACAGCCTCAAATTCTTCATTCTGCCCCCAGGCTTCTCTACTTTCCCAATGACTAACAGAGATCTGAATGGAGGCTGACGACTCAGTCACTGAGATTTCTTTTTTTCTTCTGCAACCAATGAGTTTGAGAAACATGGCCCATAGAACAATGAATGTCCAAGCACGAAGGAATCAGTATCAGAGCTTGGAAGGGAACTTGGAACACAGAATGTCAGGATTCCAGGACAAATAGAAAGAGATCATTTAATCCAACCTTCTAATTTTACTGATTAGAAAAAACTGAGGCCGAGAGTAGGGAAAGGACTCCTCCCCAAAGTCACATAGAAAGTCTTTGTGACAGAACCATGATTGAAGCCCAGATATCCCGACTCCAAATTCAAGACTCTCTTCCCTTTCCAAAACAACAAATGACAACTCCCCTTGGGGGAAGGGCCCAGAAGATGCTCACCCTGAAATGCAGCCGCCGCAGCGTGTATCGATGGTCGTGGTCCCCACCTGGGCCTCGACCCTCCTCAGCCGGGCACAGCCAGTGTGAGGCAGGCAGGGCTTTCGTCCCAGGCTGGTCGAAAAGGTGCCTGGCCTGCAGGCACGGCACACGGTACCCAGTCCCAGTCCCGAACCACATTCCTAGGTGAAGCAATCAATCCATCTATTAGGTGCTTACTGTGTGCCAGGGAGTAAAGATGCAGGGACAAAAAGGAAAGAACTCCTTTGCCCAACATTTGAATGAAGGATGCGGGTTGTACATTTACACATATACAAATAAATAGAAGGACATTTTAGGAAGTGGCCAATAGCAACTGAGGGCAATCAAGGGAAGCTTCAAGGGAGGTTTCCTGCTTGAGCCGAGAAAGGATGGATGTCTGGGTCCTGTAGGGGCAAAACGCCCGAGCCATTTACAACCACAGAAAGCTACTTTTCCTCTATTCCTTCTCCCTTCTCCCTTTATGCGACAGCTCCCAAAAGGCTACCTTTCCCTGAAGCCATCTTGAATTAGTTTTGGTTATTTTTTAATCCACCAGTACCTACATTGATTGACATTTTTCTATCTCCACCCCCACCCCTTCCTTCAACTAGGATAAGTTCTGTCCTTTATTCATGTGAATCTATTATATGGGGCTCTGTCTCTTCTGCCTTAAGTTTCATATGGAGTCAGGCCAGAGATCCTGAGAACGAGTGCCAAATGTCCCTTTCAGACCCACCCGTCTTTATAGCTGCTCCTCTTCACAGCAGGGGTCCCTGAGGACAGGGGTCATGCACGCTTTCTCCTTGGGGGAAGGTGCTCCCGGGGCCGGGCACGGGCTTACCTGATTGGGCTCCTCTCCCGGTGGGCACTCGGGGCACACAGCACAGTCGCCCGCCTCTGTCTGGTACTCAGAGTCCTGGCAGGACAGGGAGGACGAATGCCCGCTGAGGAGCTGAGAGAGAAGGGGTGAAGGAGAGGCTGGCACCAGCAGACACTGAGAAGGGAGCAGGCAGCGATCCAATTCCAAGCCTGCGCCCAGCGGGCGTTGCTGCCATCCTCTCCTCTGACCTCCCCCCAGAATCCTCTGTGCCAAGATGGAAGGGGAGTGGGTGAGGACTGATGCCATAGTGCAGAAAATAGAATACTAGATGATGGGTAGGAACCCAGGCTTTAAGTTCCAGCTCTGCCACCGACCTATTAGCTTAAATTGGGCAAGTCTGTCCCTCTCTTTGGGTCTCAGTTTCCTAATTCGTAAAATAAGAAGGTTCAACTAAGACTTAGCGATCCCCTCTTCCAGCTCATTCTCTCATAAGACCCTGCCCGGTTCTGATGTTCCATGTTCTAACAATGTTCCCAGCTCTGACATCCTGTTCCCCCCCCCCCCCGCCCTTAAAACAAAGATATTTAATAAAATGTTTAAAAAAACAAAACTTTCTGTCCACGTGACCGTGCGTAAATTTGGCATTCTATATTCTGAGGCTCCTTTTTAGTTCAGCAGTATGGTCTAAGGGGCCTATTAGCATAGTCAAGTCTATGACTCTATAGGGGAAGAGATGGAGGAACTGGAATTCAGACCCTGGACTTCTGCGTTCCTTGGCTCACTGAGGCTTCCATCTCTTCAGACAGAACTCTAGAACTTTCCTCACCTATACAGGATACCAAGTGCTCAGAAAGAAAATCCAAGAGAGAGATCCCACTCAATTTCTCTGGGCCCTGGGATAACACCCCAATTTTACAGGATCCTCCTCCCAGTCAGAAGGTCTGAAGAAAATCCCAGGAAAATATAGTTCCCAACATTGTCCACTTCTCCACTGCCCATACTCAGCTTCAATAAAAGAAGGTCAAACTGAGCACCATTAGTAGGCTGGCCAATACCTGCCTATCCCATTGTTTTATGGGGGCCACCTTTTTGGAAGGCTCTTTATAAGTTCATATTGTGAGGATAGGTGAGAGAAAAACAGTCTCTCTCTCCTTCTCCTTCTCTTTCCATCTTTCTTTTTTCCACATCTTTCTCCTCTCTTCTTTCTCTTTTTCTCATCTCTTTCTTTCAGTATTTCTCTTTCTCCCTTCTCTTTCCATCTCTCTTTTTTTCCCTGTGTCCCTCTCCTATCACTCTGTTCTCTTTTTTCTTTTTCCATGTCTCTCTCCTCTCTTCCTTCTCTTTTTCTTTTTCTGTGTCCTCTTTCTCTTCTTTTTTTCTTTCTCTCCTCCTCATTTTTTTCTGTTTCTTCTCTTTGTCTCTCTGTCTCTCTCTCCCTCCTGTCTCCCTCCCTCTCCACTCTCTTTTCCATATGAGGAAAAATGCCTTAGGCTGGGAATTAGAAGACCTGAGTTCTCATTCAATCTCTTTCTTTTCCCTGGACTTAAATTTTCTCTATCATAAAATAGAAATATTAGTCTCTATTCATTAGCAGATAGCATTACAGTAAGGTCCTAAAAGCTATTTCTAAAATTCCAGTCTTGACAGTTCAATGTTCTAATCCAGACTTTTATCTCATCCTTTTTTCCTTCGTTTCTTCCTCCTTCCTCTCTCTTCATCCCGTGTTTCTTCTCCTAATTCGTTCTCCTATATGGTGATCCCAGTGCCAGATGAAAAAATAGGCAATGATTCTCAGCACTGATCTTTCTTACCTCAGGACCAGGCTCACTTTACTCACTTCTCACCCTCTCAGGGCTGACTACCCTGCTATACCTCTTCCTCTTTCTTACTAGCCCCGTCCACAGGAACCCTGATCCAACAGGGAGAGAAACCCTAAGAAGGCTATCTGTATCATCTCATTCATGTCCCTGCCTTATCCTTGGAGCTGGCTTTAGGTCAGATGAAAGGTGAAATAAGCAATAGGTTCCCATAGTCTGGGCATCCATCACCCATATCCAGGAGAATGTCATCTATTTGTGATCTCTCAAAATATTTACTCTTTTGGGTACAGTGTGGGTAGGAGGGATGCAGAAAACTTCAGAGTAGAAGCTACTACTGGGGACAGATTCAGGGATCTGAGCAAGGCTAAGTGATCTGGGCCAGGGCCCAATCCCCCATGATCCTCCCTCCCATCCCGGCCCGACCACAAGGCCCACTAGAATCAGGCAACATTCCCTTCTTGGGCCGCAGCTTCACCCATCCCAACTCACAGTGAGGAAGCAGGTGAGGGACCAGCACAGTCTCTGCCACTTCATCCTCAGGATACCCTGGGGCTGGGCCGGCTGACCTGAGAATAGAGGAGAGGAAGCTGGGAATCAGGGCACACCAGCTGGCAGGTGGCAAGCAAGGAAGAAAAAGCCCCACCTGTCCACCCAAGTAAGCAACCCAGCTTTACAATCTAACAGCTGTGACACTTTGGGAACTCTGGCTCTTCTTAGGAGCCCCTTTCCTTCTCACCAGAAGATCTCTTAGGTCTCTCTCCAGCTGTAACAAATATGTTGAGAATATTCTTAGAGTCCTGGAGGCATCAGGGTGTGTTGGAGAGGCCAGTGGCCCTGGAGATCCTGGCTCAAGGCTGGGCCCTGTCACTCATTGGCTGTGGTACCTGAGGCACGAAACTTCCCCTTTCTGAGTTTTAGTTTGCCTTCTGTCAAATGAAGGGGTGAAAACAGATCACAAGATCAGAGTTAAAGGGACCTCAGAGGCTGTCTAGGCCAACCCCCTCATTTGACAGATGATAATAATAACAACAACTAGCATTTCTATTGCCCAGGAATTCTTAACTCTATATTATTGGGCCCTTTGGGCAGTCTGATGCAGCCTATGGATCCCTCTCAGGTTTTTAAATTCATAAAATAATACACATAGGATTATGAAGGAAACTAATTATATTGAAATAGTTATCACATAACTGTATAAATATGTATAATACATATATTGTATTTAACATATTTAACATGTATGGGACTATTTGTCATCTAGGGGAGGAGGTGGAGAGAAGGAGGGGAAAAGTTGGAACAGAAGGTTTTGCAAGGGTCAATATTGAAAAATTACCCATGCATATGTTTTGTCAATAAAAAATTGTAATAAAATGAAAAAAATAAATAGTTATAATATTAAAAACACACACAAGTTCACACATCTCAGATTGAGCCTTCAATATAACGTTTAAGATTTGCAAAGTGATATTACAAAGATTAAAAAGTGCTCTCTTTTTTGAGCTACCATCCTGGACAACTAGGTGGAGCAGTGGATAGAATGACTCTCCTTCCTGGTATCATGAAAATCCCAGTTCCAAAGTGACCTCATTTACCAACTATGTGACCTGGGCAACTAATCCTGTATGCCTCAGTTTCCTTATCTGTAAAATGAGCTGGGGAATGAAATGTCAAGCCACTCTAGAAGATTTGCTAAGAAAACCCCAAAAGGGGTCAGGAAGAGCTGGACAGGACTGACCAACAAGAGTTCCCATGTCACCATGGGGAAGCCATTGAAGGGCCAGGTCAGGCTAGAAAGTTTACCTGGAGTACAGCAGACAAATTGCGGCACAGGGGAAACATACTATCTAGTTCTAACTAGTTATTCTTGCTAACTGGGTCCTAAGCTGCTGAGGAGTAGAATGCTGTTAGCACTCTGCATTTTGGCACCCTAGAACAAAGCCTCAGTGGCTCTGCCCTAGTTACAGGCCTGACTAGATGGGCTCCGAAGTCGCCTCCAAATTTTACAAGCTCCATTCTCTGTCTTGGGCCCTAGGTGTGTCTGGATCTTTTATTCACTGATGAGGAAGAAGTCTTCTTGTTTATCTATGATTAGTTCATGCTGTCCTAGTTGTCTGACAGGCAGGCCCAGAGCTGGAGCTGGAGCTCCCAGGATAGGGGCAGAAGGGGACAGCAGCATGACAATGAAGCAGCCTGGATTGGCAGTCAGAAAACTTGGCCAGAGGCCTGGTTCTGCTGTGACCTACACTGTACCCCCACCACTTCTCAGCAGGATACCTTCAATGACTTCCCTTCATCCCTCTGGGCCTCGGGACCCCAGCCTCAAACCCCAGAATTGGACTAGGTTTCCCAGCTCCCTTCCAGGCCCCAGAACTTATGCAGGTCACACCCTCCTCCTCTTCAAGCCTTGGGTTGGTCCAGGGTCTCTCTCCTTATTGCCTCAGATGACCTCAAATCTCCTGTCCCCTCCCCTCCCCTTCCCCTCAACTCATATGAAGGGACCTCAGCTCTAGGGGCTGGAAAAACTGAGCCAGGAGGCAACTTGATCCTTCATTGTCCTAGCCAGGGCCCACAGCACCCCGGGCCTAGCCAGTGGTTCAGGTTACACCTTGTGGTAGAAGGGGAGGAGAGCAGCCCAGTCCCCAAGGGGGTTTCCAGATGCCAGCTGAGGCCAGATTCTTCCATGTCCACTCCCTGCCTAAATCCGGGAGGTCGAAATAGAGGAGGCTGCCTCTACTCACGTCTCCAAACACAACAGGAAGGACTGAGGTTAGACTCCAGAAGGACTCCAAGGGAGAAATGGTGGCTCCAAAGGCCACACAGACTATAAACAGAGACCTACTCACCTGGAGCCCTTTAATTAGGCTCTCAATATGTATTTATGACCACAGTCTGCCCCCCACTTATTACAGCTGCCCTTCCCTAACTATCCCAGCCCACACTTCCTGCCTAATGAAACCTCCTCCAGCCAAGATGGGACTTCTTTCTGTCCACGTCAAACACTGATGCTTTAATGGTTGTGCCTATAGCTGCTTGTGGCAGAGTCTTATACTTTACGGAAAGCCTGTTGGCTGGCTCACAAAACCTAAAATTGTTTGCAGAACCTGGAATCATTTGCAGAACCTAGCATTAAAGCCTATGGACTAAATATAAGACCTCGAGGTTAACACTCTTAGGAATATGTATAAATACATACTATATATTGTATATAATATACTTATAAATACATCTTTATGTATATTACTTCCCTACCACCACCACCCTTCTTCCAAAAAATAGAAGCTCCTTAAGGGAAGGGATAATTTCTCAATTCTGACTTTGTATTCCCCGTGCTTAGTGTAGTATCAGGATCATAGTGGGTGCTTAATAAATGCTTATTGACTAATGTTCTGAGGCAGTCACAGTTTTCCCTCAGTCTAGGGAATCCCTATTAGAAAAGGTCATGTATCTTTTAGGAGGGGATAGGAGTGCTGGTAGAAAAAATCCTGCAGATCAGAGTGTAAAGAGGTCTTGGGAATCATTTAGATCAGTCCTTATGTTTTCCAAAAGAGGATTCAGACTCCCCACGAGAAGGGACTTCCTCAGGTTCATATAGTAAGTAAGCAGCAAAAGACTTGAACCCAAGTTTTCCCAGAGGTGTCAAATTTGGGGCCTGCTAAACTCCCCAGTATAGCCAGAACCAAATTAAAATATAACTGGAAAATGTTAACAAAATAAAAAAGCGTAATATAATAACAAAATACAAAAAGAAAAATATACCATTGGTAATGTTAACTTGTGGTTTTTTTAAGTTAAAATGCCACCTGCAAGGATCAGTTTCTATTTGAACCAAAGTTCTCCCAGAGGTGTCAAATTTGGGGCCTGCTAAACTCCCCAGTATAGCCAAAATCAAATTAAAACATAACTGAAAAATGTTAACAAAATACAAATGCATAATATAATAATAAAATACAAAAAGAAAAATATACCACTAGTAATGGTAACATGTGGTTTTTTTAAGTTAAAATGCCACCTGCAAGAATCAGTTTCTATTTGAAGTAGACTTGGGGGAGGGGGCAGGGATGCCTAGAACCTTATCTAGAACACTGGACTCACATTTTAGAAATGGTCATTTAGAAATGACCAATGACAGCAAGTCCCAAGGAGGGTGGTTAATGTGGAGAAGATACTAAAAGCCATGGCCTAATGAAATTTATTTGGATAAATTGGGACACATCAGGGAGGGCTGGAAGCAATTGTGGTGTTTGTGACACTTTATTCCAGTACATGGAAAACTATTCTAGGATTCATCGGTGGAAAAGTAAAAAGGGCTCTCTCATAAGGTAGTGAGCTTTTCAAGCAAAAGCTTAATGAACACTATAGAGATCAGAGGATCATAGACATTCTGAGGCTTTTTACAGATCAGAAGGCTTACTATAAATAAGGCTATTAATATTTGTTGACTTGAATTGAGCCCAATGTTCATCTTCTTCCAGTATTTCAACACAAGTGTTCCAGATTGCCCTGAACTTGGTGAGTAGGGGACCGTTTAAAATTCTAGTCTTAGGGGTTCCACTGACTCATTTTGGAATCACAGGTAAGACTCTTCCTCTCTTGGCATCCATTTCTACCTCTAAGAAATGAGAGGAATTACAGGATCACAATTCTAGAAGAGGAAGGGACCTCAGAGGTGATTCCAGTCCAACTAAAGTCATGTAGCTAATAAATGACAGGCCTGTGATTCAAAATTAGGTTGGTTTGTCCCAAATTCTGCCCTTTTAAAATTGCCCCTAGAATTTCTGCTGCCTCAGAGGACCTGAAATTTAAATCCTAACTCTGTCACTAACTACCTGACCCTAGTCAAGTCCCTCCCTCTGTTTCCTCCCCTACAGAATGAGAACTTGGACACCAGATGGTGTCTCAGGTTCCTTCCAGCTCTGAGATTCTGGGACAGTTTACCTCTGCTCAGGGCAGCTCACGGGTTTCCAGAGTTAACTTGGCACCCTTTCTCCCCAACTCAAATTGACCTCTGTTCTAGGGACTGGGTGGGGATTGAAAACTTCTGAGAAAAGCAGGAGGAAGGAAATGGAGTGGGGGGAGGAACAGTTGGGCAGTTAAGAGGCCCAGGTTCCACTCCCTCATTGGGTCAGAAGAGCAGTGACTTGTGTGGGGGAAGAGATGGGGCCCTAATCATTGAAACATACTATGTTCTGTAAAGAAGTCAGAAGTCATGCCGATTACCCAATGCTTAGGGTTATCTAGACCACTGTTCCCTCTCCCCTCAGCATCACATGGCAGGAAAACAAATCCCATCAGGTTCCTCTGAAGGGCCCAGTGACAGAGAGATCTGACAACATTCAGGGCTTTCCACAATCAAGTGCCACCTAACTTTCCCACTTTCTCTCATGCCATTTATTCCTTTCCAAGAATTCTATAGTTCCACTAGACTAGACCATTCTAAGTCCTCCAAGCTTGCCCTACATATCCCTGCTTCCGTGGTTTTGTTCTTGATGCCTGAATATCTTCTTTCCCCTTCTTCACCTGAATTCTTATTTTTTCCTTAAATATCATCTCCTCCAGGATTCTGTGATCTTCTAGGGGTACAGTGGATTTCAATTAAGAGAACTAGATTCAGTGCTCCATTACTACTCAGTATATGCCTGAGTAGAATCTGAACCTCAGTTTCCCCATCTGTAAATAAGAAGGTTGGATGAAATATCTATAGCCCTTCTCAGCTCTTGACTTTCTGTGCTCTCTGTTCTAAGGTCTAAATCTAACTCTCTAAGTCTGTGACCTCACATAGCACACTTTGTCAAACTACTATCATGTAACACTTACTTATCATGTAACGTGGTTTTCTGTTTTCTGGGTTGGTATCTTAAACTCCTGTAAGACTGGAAGCTCCTTGAGGGTAGGGACTATGTTATATTCAAACTTTGTATCTCCCCAGCCCAAGCATACGACTATTAATAAATATTTGCTGAGTTGAATTGAGTCCTACATTTCATCTTCTGACGATTCAACAAGTGAGGCAACAAAATCCCAGACTTGTTGTAGTGATGGTGCTGGAGAGTCAGGAGACCAGGATTCTAGTCCTGGATCTGACATTGATTCACTTTGGGACCAAGGGCAAGACCCTTCTTTTCTGGCTTCCTTTTTCACCTCTTAAGAAATGAGAGCAATTATAGGATCACAAATCTAGTATAGGAAGGGATACTATAGTGACTTTAATCCAATGCCTTCATTTTACAGAGGGGAAAACTGAGGCTCAAAGAAGCTATGTAATTAGTTCAAGATGTCCCTTCAAGAATGATTTTAAAAAACCCGGGAATACTTACATGAACTGATGCAAAGCACAGTGAGAAGAACCAGGAAAACATTGTATACAGAAAGAGCAACATTATAAGTAGACTACAAGAGACTTGGCTACATTGTTCAACATAATAATCCCAGATAATTCCAAAGGAGCTCATGATGAAAATGCTATCCACAGACAGAACTAAGGAACTCAGAGAAGGTTGGAGCACACTTTTTAAAACTTTCTCTTTTTCTGGGGATGGTGGTGGTGGAGGGCAAGGTGGTTAATATGGAAATATTCTGCATGACTAACAAGTACAATGAGCATCATATTGCTTGACATCTCAATGGGTGGGGGAAGGGCTGGAGGGAGGATATTTGGATCTCAAAAACATTTTAAATGTTATAAATAAAACTGAATGAATGGATAAACAGATAAATATAGATAGATGGATGGATGGATGGAAGGAAGAAGTTCCTCCAGCTCTAAGGTTCTAGGAGTCCATGAGTTTGTAGCATCGGTCCATACAACAGGGCAGGAAGAACACCTAGTCCAAGCCAATAACTTTGCAGAAGAAGAAACTGAGGCTCAGAAAGGGGAAGGAACTTGGCAAAGTTCACAGAGGAAGCCAGTAGGAGGAGTCAGGTCTAGAAAGAGGAAGCAGTTTGAGGACACCATCTCCCCCTCCCTACTTCTGCTTTCCTCAGCTTCCTGTATTTTCCATCATCAAGAAGTTACATGGGTGGCCTTTACCTTGTCTGGATAATGAACAGCATTTGATTTTAAAGTCAGAGACTCCCCTATAAATCCTTCTAAAATCTAAATTGCTTCTTGTCCTTTCTACTCATAGGACCACTCATTTCCCCATGCCCATCACCTGCTCAGAACTTGTCACACCTTTCTTAGGCCCTTAGGTAAGACTAGATTCCTCAGCCTGGCATTCAAGGCTCTTCAGTAAGGCTCCAGCCTCATCTTTCCTCAGATTTTATCCCTCTTGCCCTGCATCTAGGCAGGTTCTTTTCTCAGTGGACTAATTTTTCCTTTCTGTCCCAACATTAGCTGTGTTTAAATAAAAAGAGCTCTAGCTTTGAGACCAAGGGACATGGCTCTGCTGTTGAGCTTAACCAGGTTACTTCTCTCTTTTTCCTTCGTTTGGGACATCTGGGTAATGCTATGGGTAGAGCACGAAGTTTGAAAGCCCCGAGTTCAAATTCAACAACAAACCCTTTGTCATGTGAGTGTTGACAATTAACTTTTGTCTGTCTTCATTTCCTCAATTGTACAAAAGGAATAATAGCATCCAGACTCCAGGTTTCTTGGGAGAATCAAAATGATGTAATATTTGTAAAAGCATTTACTATATGCAACTCCAAAATACACAGTAGATGCTTGTTCTTTGAATGTTCTTTGAACATTTATTTCCCCATTTGTAAAACAAGAGACAATAAGTCCTGGCTCTTCTCTCATAGGGTGGTTGTGATTAAAAAAAGGGGGGTGGGGAGATAATAGATAGCTGCATGAATACTAGGATGTAGTCTTTAAGGCCAGTCTTTTCTGGGGAAAATCTTCTCACAACAGCCCATAATAATTGTTCCTCCCGTTTGGCATAGTAATGGAAAGAACTTTGCTGAGTGATCTTTCCTTGGTGATCCTGGACAAGTATCTCTTTCTTTCTGAATCTCAATCCCATCCTTCACAAATCAATGTAGCTCTAATGTCCTATGTTCCAGCATGCCTCTAAGATCTAATATTCTGTCATTATAACTAACACTTTAAAGTATTAAGAGATCCAGACTCTTCAATTTGGACTATGCCAAAGGGCTATAAAACTGTTCATATCCTTTGAACCAGCAGTGTCTCTACTGAGTCTATCCAAAAGAGATCATAAAAGAGGGGAAAGGACCCACATGTGCAGAAATGTTTGCAGCAGCCCTTTTTGTAGTACCGAGAAACTGGAAACTGACTAGATGCTCATCAGTTGGGAAATGGCTGAATAAGTTATGGTACATGAATGTTATAGAATATTTTTCTGTAAGAAATGACCAGGATGAATACAGAGAGGTCTGGAGAGACTTACATGAACTGATGCTCAGTGAAATGAGCAGAACCAGGAGATCATTGTATACATCAACAACAAGATTATGCAATGATTAATTCTGATGGATGTTGCTTTTTTCAACAATGAGGTGATCAAAGCAATTCCAATAAATTTGTGATGGAAAATACCATCTGCATCCAGAGAGAACTATGGAGACTAAATGTGGACCAAAACATGCCTTTTCACCTTTTTGTTATTCTTTTCTTTCTTGTGGTTTTTCCCCTTCTGTCTTGATTTTTTCCCTCACAAATGACTATGGAAATATGTTAAAAGTGACTGTACAGGTATAACCTGTATCAGATGGTTTGCTGTCTTGAAAGGGGGAAGGGTAAAGGGGAGAGGGAAAAAAAATTGAAGCTCAGAATCTTACAAAAATGAATGCTGGAAATTATCTTTACATGTAATTGGAAAAGTAAAATACTATTAAATTCAGGGGAGAAAAAGAAAAGAAACCTAGCCTCTTTCCCATAAGTCTGAACCCTAACATCATGAAGGCAAAATTTGCTGTCAAGAATTGGGAGATCACAGTTTACATCCTAGCGTTGTCATTTCATTGCTCTGTGACTGTGAAAGTCAGTTTCTCTATCTGGGCCTCAGTTAATTATTCTGTAAAATGGAAGCAGTCCCCATGCCATCTAGCTAGCTCATAGGACTATTGAATGAATGTGTTTGGTAAACCTTAAAGCATCTGCAAAATGAGAGCAGCTGTTGCTTCTTTCTGACCCTTACTTTTCTCTTCTGTAAGATGGGACTGATGATGCTGTACTACACACTTTACAAAGATGGTAGTTAAGGGTCAAAGAAGATGAAGAAGACAGTGTTTTTAAAGGACCATTATTTGTACCTGAGTTTTCACCTTTTCTAGAAAGGCTTCTCAGATAAGACTCCATTTGGAGGCCATTTGGTCCACCTTCATTGGACACAGGAAGGAACTTTTCTGAAGTCTCCCACTCAAGTAAATATTTCATCTGAGGGTATTTTCAAAGGAACCTCTTCAGGCCCAGAGCAATCTTCAAACAGTCACAAAAGCGCCCCAGCCTCAGGACAATGTTGTCCCAAGAATACACAGTGGGGGGCTGCTGCTAAGAGCTCTGGGATTTCAGGACACACCCTCCCCTTCCCGATACCTTAGGGAGTTTTCAGAGCCAGGAAGCTGACATCCTCGGGAAACTGGGGAAATTCCAGAGGACACAAGGGAAATAACCCAACAGAGTAGCAGGTGGGAGATGGGAATGAGAGAGCTTCATAAAACCCACAACAGGCATAGTAACCAGAGACCTCAGTGTCCAAACCACAAAATGTCAGAGCTGGCACAGACCTGAGAGCATCAAATTAAGAACATCAGCTGGAGAAAATGGAACATCGGAGCTGGAAGAAAGATTATAGTCTAAAAGTAAATTAGGATCAGAGCTGAAAGGGTCCACCTTTGTTGTTCAATCTTTTCAGTCATGTCCCATGAGTCCAGTTAGGACTCTCTTGGCAGAGCTACTGGAGTGGTTTGTCATTTTCTCCAATTCATTTTAAGGAAACTGAGACAACAGGGTTAAGGGACTTGTCCAGGGTCACAAGCTTGTATGTGTCTGAAGTCAGATTTGCACTCATGAAGATGAGCCTTCCTAACTCCAAGCCAAAAGGGCCACTTCAGTCCTCATCAAATCAATTCCAGAAGAAACAGTTTCAGGGATTTTCAAGTGACTTGTTCAAGTTCACAAGGATAGTTATCAGAGGCACAATTTGAACCAACTTTTCTGATTTCCCTCCAGAGTTTGTGCTTTTTCTCCTGCATCCCTAACAAGTTGGGCTTTCTTAGAAGAGATACTGGAGTCTGTGGGAGAACTGAGTCCCAGGGAGATATATTATTTCCCCAAGATCACATAGCTAGTTAGTGAGAATCTCTTCCTCAGAGGTTAACAACCACAGATTCATGAACTTGGAAGTGTATGAATACATGGACATTTGTGTTTATGTGTGTGTGTGTAGGTTCGAGTGCATTTTAATATTATGACAACTACTCTTTAATATAATTGGTTTCCTTGTCAAGCTTGTGTATTTTATTTTATTTTAGGTATTTAACAACATTATTCTGAAAAAGAACTCAATAAGCTTCACTAAAGTCTTATCAAAGGGGTTCATGACACAAGGAACGTTAAACCTCCAACTCTAATGCAAAACCCAGGTATGATCACCCCCCAGGGCATTCTTGTCCTGTGTGTATATAGATATGTATATACATAAACACACATACACAGACACACACACACATCCCCCCTGTCTCAAAAGAGAAGTCTTTAATATCTGGGTTCCCTCCTTCACTTCCTACCCTTTGTCTTTAAGGCCCTCCCCCCTTGTTTCCCCTGTCTATACAGCTCACAATATAGCAAGCAGACAGGAACCAAGCTTTGTGCCCACAGAACCCCATCCCCAATGGCTATTAGTATTTTTTAAGGGATAAGGGAGGGGTATAGCAGAACTGTATGACCTGCTTCTGAAAATACAAATAAGAGCTTTTTAAGTCTGTTCTGGCCTTGCAAACACACACACACACACACACAAACACACACACACACACACACACACAGAGAGAGAGAGAGAGAGAGAGAGAGAGAGAGAGAGAGAGAGAGAGAGAGAGAGGCTGGGAATTAGGGGAGGAATTACAGTGCCCTTGATTACAGGTTGTCCATGATGTTCTGATCTTATGTTTGTTTCTCATGTGCATCTTCCCCAATCTCAGACCAGGGACTGGCTAAAGGCAGTGGCCATTTGTTCCCCTCTCTAAGGTGTCCCTGAAGTCTAGGAGGCTCCATCTCCCCCCTAAGCAGAGATGCTCTCAAGAAGATATTAAGTGTACAAACCTAGTGAGGAACTAAGTAGGGAAAAAATGAGCCTTCGCTTGGGGGCAAAAGAGGTATTTGGAACCTTCTAATGGTTAATTTTGAGGACTGACAGCCAGATGAAATTCCTCTTGTTCCCCTCCCCTTTTTTTGGAGTCAGCTAGATGGGGCAGTGGATAGACATTTGGACCTGGAATTGGGAAGACCTAAGTTCAAAAATCCAGCCCCAGACACCATCCATGTGAGTCTAGACAAGTCACTTAACTCATTTGCCCCAATTTTCTCAACTGTAAAATGAGGCTAATAGCATTAACTCTGGAGGTTTGTTATAAGGATCAAATAAGATAATATCTGTAAAGTGCTTAGCATAGTTCCTGGCATTGTTGTTGGAATTATTTTTATTTATTATTTTCTTCAGTCCCTTACTCTGCCCCAGAAGAGCAACAAGATATCTGAGAAGGTAGGTGATTAGAAAGAAAAAGAATCCACAGTAGAAACCAAAGTGACCTCAGAAAACTGACATCAATGAGGGTGTTGCAGAGAGGACAATCCAAGACTGGGAGTCAGAGAGGACAGGCTCAATCTGTTGTTTCCTCCTAGTGAAACCTTATTTTCCCACCTAGACCCAAATAAAAGCAGGGGAAGGCCCAATCCCCTCCAGAATCCTGGAGAATAAAAGACATGGGACAATCAGTGAGTCACTGAAAGTCCATTAAACATTTTTGTGTTAAGCTTTGGAGAGAAAAGGTAAAAAATAATCTCCACCCTCAAGGAGAATATACTCTAGGGTAGCATCCATAAACTTCCAGTGAACAAAGACTTAAATCCTAAATTAAATTAAATCTAGTCAAATTAAATTAGATCCAATTAAATACAGGATTAGAAAAAATAAATAAAAAAATACTGGATTAGAGTTCACCATACATCATCCAAGATGGACGAGATCTTCTGAAGTCATCCCAGTCATCCCCTTGCCTCTAGGCAGGGTGCATTTTGGTCTTAAGGAAGCAGACTGTCTGGGATTCTAGTCTGGGCACACCTATGTAGGCAGTTCAGGTAGCCTTGGAGATGAAAAGGTCTGTAGGGATCAGGAAAAAGAAGCAGGCAGGGCCAAGTGATAATTGGCCCTTTCAAGGTAGAAAAAGAGAAGACTGGAGGTTCATAAATGAACCCTCTGCAGCCCATCTTAGCCCACCCACACTCTTCTACCGAAGCACTTTCTTTGGCTGAGCCCTGTAATTGGTGTCGGGGCTCTACGGCACCCATCCTCCTCTCCTCAAGGGAGCTCTCAGATCTCAGCCCTCATTGTCCTCAGGAAGCCCCCACGTCCAGAGGACCCCCACTCCAGAGGGAGATGTGACACACAAAGCTACCAGTCACAGCATATAATGGGGGGGGGGAGAGAGGAAAGAGAGGGAGAACAGATCATGGAAGCTAAGACAAAGTCCTTCTTTACAAAAGTAACTGAGTTCAGCAACTCAGGGCCCTGCTACTGCTTAGACCTATCTTTCCTTCCAGCCCCTTCCTCCAAGCTGACTGCCAGGATGTCAGGGAAGGAAGATGGCAGAATCAAGAAAGCAAGAACACACTGAAACTCTGCTCTCTACCTAACAAGCCCAGCCCCAGCATTGCTTCCCGAGGCCCAGATCTCCCCATCCTCTGGGTAACAGTTACTCCTCTGGCTTGTCCCACAGGACATTAAACAGGGAACTAATTAGGAAGACCAGAATTCAAACTCCACCTTTGACATCTGGCTTTTGTGTGACGTTGAGAGTCATCTTCTCTAAGAGTTTCCTCATGGGGGACAATAATACTGATACTGCCCGATTCGTAAAATTAATAGGGGGAAGAGAGCACTTCATAAACAGAGATCTCTCTCTCCATTGATGGAAAATCCATAGTTGATGACCTTAATAATCATTTGCAGACTTGCCTTTAAAGAGAGGGCAGGAGGGCTCTGTAAGCTAGGTTTAAGCAAGGAGACCCCAGGCTTATCATAATTGCTCCCATTTCTATACAGCCTTAATTAAAACATTTTCAAAGGATTTTCCTCAGATCACCCCTGGGAGGGAGATGGTATAATGACAACTAGTTTCATTTTCCAGATGAGGAAACTGAGGCTCAGAAACAATAAGTGACCTTTCTAGGGAGACAAAATTATGACCTAACCAGTGTCACACAGCTAAGTATCTATCAGAGGCAGGATTTGAAGAAGCTAGATCTTTCCTAGCTCCCCGAACCAGATGCACCTCATTACCTTGCCAATCAAGAGCCAATCAAGCAATATTTATTAAGTGCCTTCCGTGCAACAGGCATTGTACTAAGTGCTGGGGATACAAAGAGAAACAAAAAGAAGCAAAAATCAATACCCCCTGCCTTCAAGAAGCTCACAATCTAATGAGGGAGACATGCAAACAAGTAGATACACAGCAAGCTTACACACTGAATAAATAGGAAATAATTGAGAGAAGGCACCTGAATTAAGAATTAAATTTAAGCCAAACCCTTGTGAGCTTATAATGGGAGAGAGCAAGATGAAGTGAGAAATCTTTTATTAAAGTTACCATTACCCTTCCCTAGGCTTCTTCAAATATTACCTGTCTTCCAAGGTCCTAGTTAAGGGCTACCTCTTCTAAGAAGCCCTCCAGGTGGTTACTCCAGCAACAGATGGTGTCCACTTTTCCTTCTCTGAATTTCTACAGCCCCGACTGTCTGAATCCCAGCAAAGTCTAGTCTGCCTTAATCACACAGCAGTCTTTGTGGCTGGTTAACTCTTATTTGCACTCACTGAGTCTTTCTTGCTTCCAGGTCTAAGATAGGTCATGGCAATTAACATGAGCTCATCTGCCTTTTAGGACTGATTCTGCAATCAATGTGCACAGGATTCTTCGGGTCCTACTTTCTCCACCCTACATCATTCTAAATGAGTCTTCCCATGCTTCTCACGACACACTAATATTCTAGGGCATTCATGCTGCCACTTTGCTCAATCACCTTCATTTTTAAAAGAAAGTGAGTTGATCGCCTAGGGACAGCTAGGAAATTGCAGATCCAGAATTGACTTCGGGCTTCTGGGCTCTAAGTCAAGGAGTCTTCTCCCCGTCATTCTGTTTATACTGACTTTCCTCCAAAACCACTGACTACTCCTGAGGCACTGGGCTCAGAGAGATGAGCTTTTGCCTTATCTTCCCTGGAACGAGATTGCTTCCTATGTTCTATCCTGCCTCTCTATCTAGTGCCCTTTGGTGGGGTACTTCACCCCAATATATCCTTGCCCTTCACAGTAAGTCAGTCTTGCCTGTATTTGTACCCCCAGCCCTTAGCACCATGTCTGACACAAAATAAGCACTTAATAAAGGCACTTCAATTTTAAATCAATTTCCCTACCTTTAAAAGGAAAGATTGTATTAATATATATATGAGCAGCACTTTGTGGGGTAACATGTAACTGGAAACAAAATAGGTACCCGTGTATCTTTATCTATCACTACTGTAACATGTAGCCTGTTTCTCCCTATCTGGTTCTCAGAGGACAAAGAACTAAATCTCTAGTCTTTCTTCTTTTGCCAGCCATAGAACCGTGACCAAGAGGTCCCTGTGACAGAAGAGACCTGAGTCCTAATCTCTGATAGATTTACTATGTGACTTTAGTCCCCTCCATGTGAAATGAAATGGTTGGTGGGCCTCAGTTTCCCCACTTTGTGAAATAAAGGAATTGAACTTTAGTTCAATCCTTTAAGGCGCCTCATGACTTGGGCATTCTATGACTAGCTCTGTTCCTGCTGACTTTTCTCTTTCAAGACTTGTAGGCTCGGCTGACATCATTCGATGAGACAACCCCAGGGCTATGGATAGAAGTTCAGAGGCCATCAGCCCTCATTCAAATTTTCTGCCCACCCAGCTCCATCAGGTCAGACACCATTTCTCTCCAGCCTGTCTGTCCTTCATCCTACCTTACCTACTAATTGGCACCTTCCTTAAACCTGCTTATTTATAGAGATTCTGGGTAGGCTTCGGGAAGGCAGGCTTTGGGGGATGCTAAGCAAGGAGTCTGGGCAGGGGGAGTGGAACATTCTGAGTCTCTGGCTGCTTCCCCTCCAGGTCACAGCCCAGCTACTCAAGAAGATGCTGTCAACAGGAGAAGTTCAATATGGGATAAAGAGCCCTGGGCTGAGTGCCAGGAGTCAAGGGTAAAAGCTATGACTCTTGACACTGATGGTGGAGTGACCTTGAGTGGCAAGTCCCTTTCCTTCTCTGAATTTCAACTTCTCTACCATTAAAAGGAAGGATCGGATCAAAATATGCAGGAGCTGCATTTTGTGGGGTAACAAATAACTGAAAATGGGTGCCCATTGATTGCGGAGTGTCTGGCCAAACTGTGGGAAATAATTGTGGCAAGTAAGGGAAGAATGTTGCACATTAAGAAATGGTGACTATAAGGAATTCAAAGAAGCATTAGAAGGCTTGTATGAACTGATGTAGCAAAATAAGCAGAACCAGATGACTGATACGAAGGCTACAGTGATATAAATGAAAAATAGAAACCCACAACAAAATGAAGCCCAAAGTCAAATCATATCATTTGTTGTTGTGTAGTTAGTTCGTTGCAGCCAACTCTTTGGGATCTCATTTGGGATTTTCTTGATAAAGACACTGCAGGACTTTGCCATTTCCTTACAGATAAACAAACTGAGGCAAACAGCATAAAGTGACTTGCCCAGTGTCACACAGCTATTAAGTTTCTGAGGTCAGATTTCAATTAGAAAAGATGAGTTTCCCTGACTCCAGGTCCGCCACTCTATCTGCTGAACCACCTAACTGCCCCAAGACAATAACAGTGACTTTACTAAGTGCTAAGGAGAGAAGGGACTGTGGGTTCATAATGCTGTATAGCATAGTCCGATATCCACTCATCATTTCATTTGGATTTGGGTTTTCTGAAAGGGTTGAAGGGGGAGTTAAAAGAGAGAACTCTCTGGCATGGGGGAAGCATGTCTTTAAAGAACAATAATTTAAAAAGCTTTTTTATCCAATCAAGCTTTTCCCAAAAAAGGATAGTACTTTAAAGTACACAAAAGGCTGCTATTCACAATTGTCTTGAGAGTAAGTATTATTTTCTCCATTTTACTGATATGGAAACTGAGAAGATCTTGTGAAAAGAACACATTTGGCCAAGTTCATTCATCTATTAAATGTCAGAACTGGAACTCAGGCCTTCTTTCAGTTCCCTTTTGGAGCCTTTACCAGCTCCAATTAGGGATGTGATCAATCAGTGGAGAAGTTTTTGCATCTCATTTTGACATCTACGAGGTTAACCCTGTGTCTGGCACATAGTTGGCATTTAATAGAAATTGTTCATTGACTGACTGACTCAAATCACCTTTGTCAGGCCTTGGCTCTTAATCCATCAATCAATGAATAACCATTTTTGTAAATGCCTACTGTATGGGAGGGAGGAGAGATACAAAATCAAAAGTAAATCATTTCCTGCCCTTGAGAAGTTTAAATTCTGAAGAAGATGACAAAAGGATGAATAGAGATCAAATACAATTTTGAAATGGAAGGCACTAGCAGCTGGAGAGGAAAAGCCTCTTGGAAAAGATGATGGTGGTGAAGGGAGTCTTTAAGGAATCCAGGGATCCAAGAGACAGAGAACATGGTAGGATTAGTTGTCAAACATGGAGGACAACCAGTAAGGAGAAAGATGGGAGATGTATCATTATGCCTAAGGAATAACAAGTTGGCCAATATGGTTAAATGAGGATGCGGAGGAGAATCATTGGAAGGGTAGGAAGGGGTCAAATTGTAAAAAGCTTTAAATGCCAAATAGACATAAAGACAATAGGTTTTTATTTTGAGCTTCTAGCTAATAGGGCAGTTTCTCTCATCCCTTCTTATGTTATTTTCTGCCTCCAGACTTTTTATTTAATGATCTAGAGACATTATATTGGCCTTCCTGACAATGACTTCCTACTGATGAGGAGCCACCTTCCAGAAACCTTAAGGTCATAAGATCTAGAGCTGCACAGTCCTGTGTGCTAACTTTTCCTTATCTTGAAAAGGGATCAGTCTACCATACCACTTCTAGCATCCCTCTATGCATTGTTTTCCATCAGTAGAATTTAAGTTTCTTGAAGAAAAAAAACTATTTTACTTTAGTGCTTAGTACAGTGACTGGTATTTTCAGTTCATTTTTCACTTGTGTCTAACTCTTGTTGACTCCTTTTAGAGTTTTCTTGGAAAAGGTATGAAAGTGGTTTGCCATTTCCTTCTTTAATTCACTTTACAAATGAAGAAACTGAGGCAAATGGGATAAGTGACTTGTCTGGGCTATATTTGGACATATATTTCACAGCTAGTAAGTGCCTCAGGCTATATTTGAACTCAGGATGATTTTTCCTGACTCCAGGCCCAGCAAGCTATTCTCTGAGCAATCTAGCTGCCCTAGGCTTATAATAAATGCTCTAACCTATTTTTAGTTGAACCCCTCAATTTTAAAGGGGCAGGTAAGGTTAAGTGGTAAATTATCTGCTCATACTCACACAGGTAGTAAATGGAAGTTGAGTCACACCATACATATCTTCCTCAGAGATATAAGCAAGACTCCTTGGGCTAGCATTCAAAGCCCTTTGTTGTCTGACCTCAGTCTCCATAAGTGAGCTTGGTCCAAACCTCAAATGCCTTTAAGTCTTTAACACCTTCATCAAGTTGTAATGATGTGAAAGTCTCATTCCCTTATTTTTACAGAGGAGAAAATAGGCCCCCAAAGAAGGAATTTGCCTTAGATCCAGTGAATAAATGTGGAACTAGAACTTGGCCAGACCTCCCCCCCCCAGTTCTGATCTGATTCCCCTTTCTCTATTTGGGTAAATCAAGACCTGATTTCTATTGCAAGGCCTCCTCCAATTGAATAAACATTTATCAAGCATAAGGCACTGGGCTAAATTCTTGGGAATACAAATAATAAAAAGAAAAGTGTTTGCTCTCAATTTACAGTGTAAAGGAGGAGACAACATACAAAACGCAGCAAGAAAGGGAGGAGTGGGACAGAATACTAGGGGTTACATTTTATTCCATGGAATTGAAACCAGGCACAGTAGCAGATGAGAAATGAAGTGAATGAAGTCCAGTTTCCTCCCTGTATAAAGAAGGCATGGAGGGAAAAGTTTGGTCAGCCCCCTAATGAGAAGGCAGATAAGGGAGGTTGCGTTAATAGCATGGGAGTGAGTTTAGAAGTGATGCGCTTATCCTGAGAGGAGCATCTTGTAGAGTTGAAACCAAGAACAGCAGCAGATGCACAATGGAGACTATTCTCCTGCTAGTCTTCCCATAGAAACTACTGTATAAATCTCATCTTTTCCTTTTCTTAACTCCCAAAGTAAGGTAAGTGTGAACTAAATGATTTGGCAATTGAATCTTTACCTCCCCTCCCCAGTTCATCTTATCTATTCAGCTGACCTAGGAGCTCTTCAAGGACAAGGAGAGCAAGGGGATTCCTTTCCAGGAAATACTGTGGAAGAAAGAATGCTGGGCCTGATTGTCTGAAAACATATTTCTGCTACTACAATATCTGCATGAAAGGAGATACCCTCAATTGGGGAATGGCTAAACAAATACAATGGGCTATTGATGATAAATGTGGTGGATACCAAGAAGTATGGGAAGATTTTCATGAACTGATGCAGAGTCAGGTGAGCAGAATCAAAGAAACCATATACATGAAGACTACAACAGAAATTGAAAGAAAAAAAACAGTGAATGATGCAAAATTACAAAGAACAAGTATGGCTCCAAAGAAGAAATATGATAAGACACCTTCCCCCATTCCTTTGTAGAGGTGGCTAGTCCACAGGTGTGGAACACTGCCTACGTTTTTGGAGTTTTTTTGGTTTTGCTGATTCTTTGTTTGCTCTTTTTTTTCCTTTTAAAAAATATTCTTTTGAGTTCTCATCTCTTTCCCCAAGCTCAGTGCCGCTGTATCAGCCCTCCTGAGACAAGACGGTAAAGGTCAGTCAATGGAAATGGCCACATTGGGCACTTGGTGACCAGGACTGCATTCATGTCAAGCAGAGTGAATGTTGTGGCCATCAAAGACCCTTCCTTGACCTCAACTACATGGTTATACCTTTTAATGTGATTCCACCATGACACATTCAAGGGCACTGTCAAAGCTGAGAATGGAAAGCTGGTAATCAATGGAAAAGCCATTATTGTCTTTCAGGAAAGCAATCCCATCAATATGAAATGGGGAGATGCTGAAATTGAGTCGTAGCATCTGCTGGTGTCACGGCCACCATGGAAAAGGCTGGGGCCTCACCTGAAAGGTGGAGCCAAATGTGTCATTATCTCTGCCCTATCTGCTGATGGTCATAGGTTTATGATGGGAGTGAACCATTAGAAATAAGCCCTTAAGATGATCAGTAATGCCTCCTGTACTGCCAACTGGTTGGACAACTCGGGCATTGTGGAAGGACTCTTGGCCGAGATCCATGTCAATACTGATACCCAAAAGGCAGGTGTTGGCCCCTGACAAGCTGTGGCATGATGGGTGAGTATGATGCTGCTTTAAACATCACCCTCGCTTCCACTGGTGTTGCTAAAGTTATGGGTGAGGTCATCCCTGAGCAGAATGGCTTTCGGTGTTCCTGCTCCCAGTGAATGTATTGTGGATCTGACACATGACCTTGATGATATCAAGAAAATTGTATTCCCTGCCTCAGAGGGTGGGTGGTTATGAAGGAAGAGCTGTTAAAGTGCCATGGAAAGATGAGCTGTTAGTCCCATGAGGTGGTAGAAAGAACCCTAGACCTGGAATGGGGATGCATGGATTCAAGTAGTGACATGAATGGTCTTGGATTTTAAAGATCACTTGACTTTTCTGAACCTCAAATTTCTCATCTATAAAATGGGAATAATAACACCTGCATCTCCTACTTCACAGGACTGGCAGAATCAGAACTAGAGCTAGTATGAGGCATAAAATTTGAACCCAAATCCTTGTGCTCCAAAATCAGTGCTCTTTCTAATATAAGGAACCACATTTTAAGCTTCTCAGTAGGATATAAGCCCCTTAAGACAAGGTTCAATGGGAATAATAACACTTGCATCACCTAAGTCACAGGGTTGGTAGAATCAGAACTAGAGCCAGTATGAGGCACAAAATTTGAACCCAAGTCCTTAAGCCCCTCAGTAGAACATAAGCCCCTTAAGACAAGTGTCTATTCGGTCTAATATTGTCAATGCCTATCCCACTTCTGGCATATGTAGGTACTTAATAAAGGCCTCTTGAAAAGTTGTGAGGAAAAGAGCTTTAGCAATTTTAAAGGGCTCTGCAAATGGGAGCTATAATTATTATATTTTGATGACCTGAACTGAACCTGGTATAAAGAAAGGTACTGAGAGAAGTAACCAAGATGGAAGAGAGGGGAGGCCTTTTTCTACTCCTACTCTCTTGGAAGGTGCTCAGGACAACACCCAGCACAGATGTGTGCCCATGTGTCGGCTTTAGTAAATGTTTGTTGAATGGGTAGACATTAAAATGAATAAAGAAACAAGGGGAGGCTTTCCTCACTTTTGTCCCTCCTCCTCCTTCATCTGGCTTATTTGTGAATGCACATACCTAATATCCCTTTCTCCTTTTCCTTCGGCATCAGGGATAAAGCACAAAACTCATAGAGACACCCAGGAGGGGCAGATGTACCATGGGCTGTGTTCTCAGTCAATATTGACCTTATTTCTAAGTATAGCTCTGTGTGTGTGTGTGTGTGTGTGTGTGTGTGTGTGTAATTGGAGCGCCAGTGAGGGAGTGGATGTCTCTGAATCAGAGATCACTGGGAATCAGTCCATTGGAAAGACATGGAACAAGGTGGTATAGAAGCCACAGGAAAGCCTAGGGAGATGAGAAAGGTGGGAGGAAAAAACAGAGCAGGTCTCTGATTCCCTGCTGTGTGACCTTAGGTAAGCACCATCAGGGCCTTTGCATCTCTCCACCCAAGGGAACAGTTCAAGGAAGGTGAGTCCTATTTGCCTTCAAGGACAGAGCCGATGAGCAGCAGGTCTTGTGTATTCAGCTCCTGCTCTCTGGGGAACCTTGGCACCCAGTACTCCTGGAGCTGGCCAGATGGTCCCTCCTAGGCCATGGTGTTCCCTACACATCTAGGCAGGTGCTAAACATGCTGCTGGGGTGAAGAGAGTCCTGGGCAGGAAGTCAGGAAGCCTGAATTCTACATCCCCTCAGCTCTGCAGGACACACCATGTAACTAACCTGGGGGGAACTTCCCCTCACTCTCTGAAAGACCAGGGTCTATATTGTCACAAGAATAAAAAGAGAGAACTATCTTCCCGAACATCTTTCTAGAGAAACTTCTCAACCAGTCTTCCAGGCACGAGGAACCAGTGATCTAGAAAGCCAATCATGTCTCTAAGTTACAGAGGGGGTAGTAAGTGAATAAGCAAGGGGGTTGCGTGGGGCTCATTTGGGAAGGCTTCCTAGAAAAGGTTACTGGGTTTTGCTTATTTTTTTAAAAAAGTCTCGTAACTGAAGAAAACCTCAGAATGCAGGATATTAGAACTGCAAAGGGTCTTTCATATAATTTCAGCTAGTTTCCCCCACTCATCCTAGTTTAGAGATGGCACAGAGAGGTAAAGATCAGAATCCTACTTAGAAGGCTGAACCTGGACAAGCCAATTCCTAAGTTCATTAAAGTTGAGAATTTATACCGAATCCTAAGACTTGGAGCTGAAAGGGACCTTAAGACCATGTAGCCAAAGACTCAGAACCTGGCCTTTCAAAGGATCCAGAGACAGATTTCAGAAAGTCACTAAACTTGGATGGGGAAAAAATTGTATTTTAATTTTCACTAAATTCTTGTTGAAATACAGCATTTCCTTCAAATATTTGAACATTAGTTGAGAGAGGGCTCATCATCTCCACCAGACTGCAGGTTCAGAACTCTTGATCTAGTTCCATGCTTTAATTTTAAGGAGGGAAACTGAGGTAGACCTAAGAGGGAAGAAGTAATTTCTCCAAAGTCTCAGAAATATTAAGAATCAGACAGAATTTAAACCTGATTTTTTGGTTTAAATCTTAAATCCCATTAAGAGGAAGGGAAGATCCTTACATCACAAATGCTAAGCTGTGGACAGAATCAGGAATTCTGGTTCTTAGCTTCTAAAGTTGAATGTTCATACACCACTAGGCTTTTTGGATCCAGGCAGTAGTTGTCTAGGAAGAGGGGTCTGGAAACTTCACCATAATCTTCCCTCTGCCTGACTCCCTTTTCTAGGGATATGAACCAGCCCCCCCCCGCTTCCCTCAGAAACTAAGGCACTGTGCCCAGATCAGTCTCACTCAGCCTTGTCCTCTCTGGCCACATCCATTAGCCTGGGACAGACACAGGAAGGGGACACAAAGACTGATGGGAAGACAGACAGGCAGACAAATAGGAGACTTGTGAGGAATAAAAGTCCCAGGGCAAGAACCAGTCACCTTTCTTTCGCTCCTGTAGAGGAAATGGGGGCTGAGGAAAAGCCAGAGACACTGCAATGCAGAATTGGGGAGGGTGTCAAAAGAAACTTTGGGGAAGGGTCTCCAGAGACACATATAGCCTAGAACCAAACAGGGACGAAAAGACAAGGTCCCCCCGGAGAGGCATACATACAGAGCAGCAGGATAGCCCTAGCTGTAGCAGCTTGACAGATTCAGGTGAAACACTATTGTATACTTTGGAAGGACATGTATTAGGGCTTCAAGACTGAGATTCCTTTGGCAGCCTATGGACCCTTTTTTTCAGAATCACATTTTTAGAGGCATAAAATAAAATATAAAGGATTCCAAAAGAAAAGATATAATGGAAAAAAAAATCATGAAATAAAGGTGCGATTTCCCTCCTGCTATTCAAAGTCATGGTCCCTTGGAATCTATCCACTGACCCCTTGTGTAGACCCCTCCAGATCTTCAACCTGGCCAATGGTCCCTAAGCCTAGCCCCGAGCCTTGCCAGAGCTATCATTTGACTCTACTGTGATGCCTTCCCTTCTCATCTCTTTTCCTTTGCCCTCTTCTTTCTTCTTCCTTCTTTCCCCCCCCCTCCTTTCTTCTCTATCTCTGACTCACACAATCATACACAAAACATCTCACATATGACATATCTATACTTTCATGTGAACCTATTAACACAGCTATCATTTGCTTTGCAATTCAACAGATGAACAAAATAACTGAGAAAGTCAAGAGACTAATTTGGCCCCTCTTCCAGGGGCTCCTGGACCTCAGTTTCCCAGTCTGTGTTTACCTAAATTTACTGTCTTCTGTTAGAATATTCATCATATACATTCTTTACCCTCACCCACTTAACTAAATCTCCTCGATTGCTATCACAGCCTAGTTCAGCTCCTCATCACTCATTCCAACTGATTTCTCCACCTCAAGTCTTTCTCCACTCCTGGTTAGCTACTGCTTTTGCACAGGTGTTTCTTCCTAGATTGAAAGTCTGATCATGTCACCTCCCCTAGTCAATAAACTACAGTGGCTCCCTATTATCTTCAAGACCAAATGTAAATGTTCTCTGGCTGGTCTTAAGGCTCTTCATGACCATAGAGTTCTCACACTTTTCTCTATGCACTCCATGGTTCAGCCACATCAGTCTGTTTTCTGGCCCTTACACTCGACCTTGTATCTCCTCCCTCTGTGCTTTTCCACTGGCTGACCCCCTTGCCTGGAATGCTCTTCCTCCTTCCCTCTGCTTCCCAATTCTCCTTCACTTCCTTCTTATTCTCAGTTCAAATACCAACCTTTACTGGTCCCCCAACCCCACTCAGCCACTTGTGCCTTCTCTCCTCCTCTAAAGTTACTTTGCCTACTCTATATCTAGGATGTGTTCTTCTTCAGGAGAATTAAGCTTCTTAAAGGCAGGAACTGTTTTGGCAACATTTTCTTGCTATTTCCTTAGAACGTCCATAGTAACTGCTCAATAAATGCCTGTTGATTAGTTAGATGCAGCGATCTACAACATCCCTTCTATGAAATTCTATGTTTTATGAATCGAGAGTCAGGTTGTGAGGAGCACTCTGTGCCCAATGATAGGGACCATCCAAACAGAAGGAAAACTAGAGAGAGATCAGCATAGGTGCGATTGGTCAGGGAGGGTTTCCTGGAGGAGGTGACACTTAGCAGATGGAAATTTGCTTTAGGTCTGGAAGGGGATATCTTCTCCAGCCTTTCTTGATTTTAACTGTGGGTGTCTAATGCCATAAAGGTAATAAATGGAAAAGTCAGGATTCATGGGATCACAAGGTAGAAGCTGTAAATGCTTTTTGACTGATAATCTGGAGAAGAAAAGAACCTTAGAGGTCATAAAATTCAAGTCTCTATTTTATACTTAAAGAAACTGAGGTCCAGACGTGAGTGACTTGTCTAAAGTCACACTGATGCTAATTGTCTGTGGTGGGATTTGAATACAGACTCCAGATTCTCAATGGAAACTACGTCCGACTCTAGATTCAAGGTCTTTCAACTCCCTCTATTTAAGCTTCGAAGAACAGGGGCAGGGACTGCTGAGGTACTGTGGGGAAAAGGGGAAAGTCTCTTCCTTCACAGAGCTGAGCTTTCTAGAAGGAAGGTCTATAGACCAGGCTTCCTGAGAGGCAGCGCCCTCCTGGTTCTCCCTCCTTTCAGAGAATCCCAGGAACCACTCTCTCAGAGGGACAGGACTGTTTATCACGTCTGGATATCAAACTTTGTTTACAGGGTTTGAGTTTCTAAGGCCATACTTAGGTTGCTGGTCTGACCTGAACAGGAACCTGGAGAGAAGTCAGAATGAGGAGTTCCTAGCAAGGGAGCCAGGGAGGGCTAGGCAGAGAAAAGCAGCAGACCTTAGCAACCAAAGTCCTGTCCAGGGAGAGACTGCCCAATTCTTAGGCTGCTGAGATCCCTGGGGACTGTCATTCCTTGGCAAGAGGGTGGGAAGGTAGAGAGATGATGTTGCCAGGGATTCAGAGTTAGGCAGCCCTAGGGACAGGCCTTTGCTCACTGTCTCCTATTATAATTTCCCTTCTTCCTTATCTTCCCTATTCCTATTAGGCCTTTAGAATCCAATTCAACTATTATCTCCTCCAGAAAGAAAACCTTGACTCTTTCAATGGCGATTTCCTTCTTTCACCAGCCTCACCTGGCAAGTGCTTTATTCCTTTCTAATTGTCTTTTTTTTTTTCATTTTTTATTCTGATTTTAAACCCAAATAAAATGGGCATTTCTGTACACATAGTAGAAAAGTAAAAGAGGATTATATATGAAACATTTGTTATCTATGTGCAGGTCACTTTTTTATAGATAGAATAAATTCAACTTGAAGTCTTCAAAGCTATCCTGCTCTCTGTGCTTCTTTCTGATTCTAATATCTTCTCATGTAATATTAGGTATTGCAACTAATGCTGGTACCTTATCTCCCCTACTAGATGGAGAACTCGAAGAAGGTAAGAGACATATCTCTTAGAGCTAAACCTCCTACCTGCTTGAGGTACTAGCGTTCTGCACAAAGTAGGCACCTAATAAATATCAGTTGAACAGAAATGTTTGACCCTAAAGTCCTACACACAGAAAGGACCTGTTCTCAGTCTGAGATAAACCAGGGAAGGAAAGCGATGTGGTTATTGCCATGGGAATCCTCAGGCACAAGAGAGAGAGGAATTTGATGAAGAGTAGATCCTGTCAGACACAAATCTGGGCCTGTCTTGGACAGCTGGTTCCTGGGAGTTCAGGAAGTTAGTCTCTCTATTCCCCTCCCCCAGATTTTTTCTCTTAAGGGTCTCCCCCCTCACCCTTTCCCCCATCTTCCCTAGGACTCTGTTCACACCAGTAGCTTATTAAATATCTTTGAATTGATTTTAATCTCCATCCTCCTGCTTCAATGGAAGACACTTTGGAGGCCTTTCCCCTCCTCAGATAACATCCTAAGGGGCCAATGTTCCCAAGAAGACTTGGCCTAAACTTGGGTAGCTGGGAAAGAAGCCATCAAAACCGATGCCCGTCCCTGGCTGGGAGAAGAGGAGGCCCCTTTGCTCTCCCGGACCCAGGGAGCTATTTCTGTGTTTCTACCCAAGTCAAAAATAACTTAGCCTCAATCCCCAGGGACTCCCAGTAGTTTTGATCAGCCCCCAAGAAAGCAAACTCAGGGAATGCAGCCACCTGACCCCGAGGGGAGGATGATCCAAAGGAGGAACAATAATCGATGATTGTGGGGTTACCCTGCTTCCTCAAGAGCCTCCAGGTCCTTTGACCCCTACAGCCTAATGTTAGCCCTTGGGAGTCTAGAAAGCCTATACTCTTAGACCCACTGAACACAAGGCAATATAGTGCCGACATAAAGTACTCTATGTGGGGTTAGGACCCCCTGCAGTTCAAATCCCACCTCCAACACTTACTGGCAAGCTATGGGACCAAAAACAAATCACAAAATTTCTCAAACCTTTATTTGCATAAAATAAAGTTATTACAGCAAAGAATGCATCGTTGTGCTCTTTATACATTTGAAAGCACTGAAAGACAGCTAAAGGCAGAGTGGATAGACACTGGCCCTTTAGTCTGGAACACTTGAGTTCAAATTCAGCTTCAGAGTGTACTAGCTGTGTGACCCTAGGTAAGTCATTTAACACTGATTGTTTCCTCTTAAAATTTTCATTTCTATATTGAAAGGGCAGTGATTATATAAAAGAGATTTGGAAATAAAACCGGGATATCAGAGGTGGGAAAGAAACCTAGGAAAAAACACATTAGAGCTAGAAAGAAGCTTTGGACATAGAACAACAGAGTTGAAAGGGCCACTGTAGCTCAGCTTCCTTCTTTTTACGGAAGAGAAAACCGAAAATAGGAGAGAGAAATTGTCCATGGTCACCCAGAGAACAAGGAGGGAATGGATTCCAAGTCAGGTCTCTCCTGACTTTTTCTACCATAATACTGAGATCTCTTCACCCTGGAAGATCCTCCAGCCTGAAGTAAACCTCTGCCCTGCAGTCTCTCCCTCAGATTGGCTGATTCTTTTTGGAACAATGCCCATACAAGCCATATGCTCATTCCTCTCAGGGCTGTATTCTAGTCTCCATAGACTTTCTATACCAGCACTCCCTACCCCCAACCTACTTAACCCCTTTTCAGCTTATTTTTTAAAAGGAGTCTTCTACCATTAGAAAGTAAGCTACCTGAGGGCAGGGGTTGTTATTCTTTTTGCTTCTATGTGTATTCCTAGCACTAGTACCTTTTACAGAGAGCTTAATAAGTGATTGTCTACTAGACTTCCCCTCCTACAGGCTCATAGTCCAAAAAACTGTTTGATTTCTCTATGTAAGCTTCAATAATTGGGGATGGGGGGAGGCATCTACCACTAGAGTTATCAACAAACCTCTCCCCCACTTTCTCCAGATTTTTGATTTGTAGGAGAGGAAATGCAGCTTCCAGGTAGGAAGAGTTCTCATTTCAGCGCTGCCCAGTAATGGCTCCACACACCCTATTCAGGGAAAGATCTCAGCCTCAGACTGGGAGCCTCTGAATGGCTGGTGCTAAGACTTTCCAATTGGAATAGGGTCTAATTATGTCTAATTAGGTTTCAGGACAGGGCTCCCACTTACCATATGGCCCCTTCCCCTAGGCTCCACACTAATTTCTTACCCTTCTTCCTCCCACCTCCAGCCCTGATCCCAGTCTGTTACTCACAGTGACACAGTGTCACCTGTGCTAGCACCTCACCACACATGCACTCTTGTGCCTTTCTCACATTCACACAGCGTGCCTCCCACACACAGACACAGTGTCACCTGGCCCAGAGTTTCTAGGCTAAAGTTTCCTGGGGAGGGGGAAAGCCCAGGCAGCTGACATCCTTCTCTCTTTCCCTTCTCACATGGTCAGGCCTTAACTCCCCGATCGTGGGCACTTCACCAGAGCCTTGTCCTCATTGAGGGCAATCTCCAATAGGGCCAGATATCCCTTGGGAACCCAACCTGCTTAGGAAGGAAGGTTGTTCTGGGACAGTCCTCATACTCCAACACTGAAAGAGCTCAGATCTGGGGCCTTCCAACCTCCCAGTGATATTAAGACGCTGCTCCAAAAGCAGTGGCCTGGATCCTGCAGGTCCCGAATACAAGCATTCCCTGCCCAGCAAGGATTCTCCTCTTCCTCCCCACTCTCCCCACCCCCAAGCTTAGGACCTAAAGTGATTCACCAAACAGCAAGTTTTTGTAGGTACTGTCAGCTTCCTCCCTCTCAAACTAGGGCCCCAAATCCCTCCTCCTTTCCCCAGAGGAGCTAGAGGGCACAGAGACAATGAGTTGGGAGAACAGGGGTATGTGAGGTGGGGGAAGTTTGGAATAGCTAAGAATCTGAAGGAGCATGGGGTCTGTGGAGGGGGTGGGGACGGGAGCTAGGTTGCTCCAGAGATTGAAAGGCTAAATTAGCGAAAACTCGGGAGAAAGAAATTTGGGGTTAAAGCAGTACAGGCAGAGACTTGGGAAACACAGATTGGTGAGTGAGGAGTGAGGGCCTGAACACAGGAGTTCAGAGTTGCGGTCTAGAGAATGGGGAAGGGGATAGATAATAAAGTGGAGTGCTCCGAAAGTCAAGGTTTCTTCATTGAATAAATGGGCTGTAGGCCGGGGGGACTGAGAAAGAGCTGAGGAGACAAGGAGTCTTGGGGAAGGGTTCCAACAGCCGTCTAAGGACACAGATAAGGGGTTCTGTGTTATCAGAAGTCCGAGGACGAGGAGGATCCAGAAAGAGGAAGTGAAAGATCTTAGAAATATGGGGCGAGAGCCTTGATTGACTGGGGGCGGCTCTGTGGGTGTGCGAGCGCGGTGTTAAAAATGAGAATACAAGAGGTTGAGGAAATCGAAGTCGAGAAGAAAGAGAAGGGAAACAAGATCCAGGAAAAAGAGAAGCCTAGAACCTAGGAGGACAGAGTTTGCATCTTCGGATGCAGGAAACTGGGGTTCCCCATGCTGGATGTGCAGGGTAGAGAAGAGGCTAAAGGTACTGACTGAGAGGAGACTGGGGGAACATCAGATATCCGGGCGGAAGGGGGCTGTGCCACAGGTCCCAGAGCCAGGACAGGGCAGGGGAAAGATGCCCAAAGGAAAGGGCTCTCACACGTTGGCAACGGTATCCTGCACCGTCTTCCCTCTGGCCCTCAAGAGTGCGCCAGCCCCTCCCCAGATCCAGACGCAGAGTGGGACACGCACCGACGGGCTCCCGGCCCTTCATGGCTGGCCAAGGCCGGGCTCCCCGGGAGAGGCCAAAGCCAGCTCTCGGGCTCTGGCCAGACGGCCCGGCTGCCCGCGGGGGTAGAGCAGGATGCGCCTGCAGCCCGCCGAGACGCACTGAAGGTCAGTGGCCGCAGCAAACCCAGCTGGGACGGAGGGCTAGCTCCTTACCTGGCCGCCCGGGCTGCGGAGCAAGGCTCCGGCTCCCTCCGCCCGTCCTCGGAGCCAGGGCGCATCTGCCGACAAGACCCCCCACCCCCTACTCCACTCCGCGCCGGGGAACAGACGCCCGCCGGCTCAGCGTACTCCTTTTGAATGAATCGCCCGCAGCGCACAAAGTAACAATTCGGCCCCGGAGCCCCGCCCACACTCTACGTCACAAGTGCCGGCTTGCCTTCTCCTCCCCTTCCCCCGCCCCCCCTTCCTCCCCGCCGCTCCTGTCTAGTCTGTGACATCACAAAGATTCCCCCCACTACCCTCTGCTCTCTCCCCGCTGCGGGCTGCTCCTGGCCCCGAAGTAGAGGCTGCACGTATTACTCCGCTGCACCATCTCCTGGGCCACTGGGAAAAGGCAGCCCCTCCCGCCCGGTGACCAGAGCGGGGTGCGGAATTGGAAGGGGAAGCCGTCCTTGGAGCAGGGGTAGGCCAGGGAGGAAGAGTGGGCCGCAGCAGAAACCTTTGCTCTCTGTCCAAGTCTGGGCGCCGGGAAAGCCGGCTTGGAGTCCCAGCCTCTCGGGTGGAAATCCCTTCTCCCGGACTCCGGGGATTCTAGTCAATGGTCTTCCGAGGTTCCTTCCAGTTCGTGGTTATTCAGTCATTTCTGTCGCATCCCACTCTTTGGTGTTTTCTTGGCAGAGATACTGAAGTGGTTCGTCATTTCCTTCTCCAGCACTTTTTACAGATGGGTAAACTGAGGCAAATAGGGCTAAGTGACATGTCCAGAGTCCTTAGCTAGTAAATGTCTACGGCTACATTTGAACTCAGATCTTCCTGACACCAGACCTTCCTTCCAAATCTGCGGTGTTTTAGAGAACGGGGTTTTGCCCCTTTGCACTATGGTGGAGCTCTTTGCCTCACCCTGGGGACTTCCTTCTAGTCCACTTCGTACCATTCCACTCTCTTGATATGTCCTAGGACCCAAAAAAGGGAGGGTTTACTTTGGACTAAGGTGGCTGCTCAGAGAGGGCTTCCCAGAGAGGTAAGAGGGCGGAAGCAGAGAGACGACCTGCTTAGGAAAAAGAGTTTGTGGTTTGGGAAGACAAATTGGCCTGGGTGGGGATACCTGATTTTATAAATTAGCCTGATTGCCAAAGGGGATGAAATTGAAAACAAAAGGAGCAACCTGAACTGGAGAAAGGATTTAGGAGGTAGGGAGCTGGAACCTGATTGATCATGAAGCTGGGTTCCTAGGGAAAAGGAGATTCTATCTGGGAATAGGATATCAGCCTGGGGACAGAAAGGGAGTTTCCATTTCCCTACGCTGGGCTCAGCCCCAGGATCACAACTACCACAGGTGCTTTCCTAAATCAAAGCCTCCCAGTGATGCCTTTGGGGCAGAGGCTCTCTTTCTGCTTTGGGGGATGAAAAAGGTCCCTGAATGTAGGGGACCAGCTCAATAGCAACCCCCCTCTTGTGTGTGTGTGTGTGTGTGTGTGTGTGTGTGTGTGTGTGTGTGTGGCAATTCTGAAGAATCACTTCCTCATATTTAATCTGTTTGGTCAAGATAGTTCTGATAAAACAAAACCAAAATCTAATCCAGAGTCTGATAGAACACTGGAGTTACACTTACTTTCTTGAGTTGAGGTCTGAGTTTGTCCTCCCTCTGGTTGTCCAGGGGTTCAGGTCTGGTTCTACAATTCTTCGGTATTCCGCCTGATGCAGTTGTCTCTCACTATCAACTTCACCTGCAGAATACTCTCCCAGTCAGGAAGAAACCAAATTAGTACTTCCTTCTTGGCCCTGGGGGGCTCGAATTCCCCTCTACTCCCATCCCCACCCTAATTTTCACCATTTTCTCCCAGAGTTGAGAAGACTCTGGCTGCTTTTGTGACTTTCAGGAAAGAGATCGAAGGTTGGGGGGCTGGGGGGGGAGGAGGTAGGTTAAGCAGTTCAGCTCTGTGGGGTCTCAATGATGAGACAACAGTAGATTCAGAAGAATAGAGAATGAAAATGAAATCTTGGAATCAGAATAGACAGAATCATCCACAATTAGCCAATAAGCTTTTATTAAGCACCTACTATATTGGAGGTACTGTGTTAAGCCCTGGGCATACCAAAGAAAAGCCAAAAAACTTGGTCCAGGTGGCCTTCAAGGTGCTTGCATTCTGATGGAGAAAACCAGCAAACAATGATTCACAAAGAACATACATATGTGTGTGAGAGAGACAGACAGAGACAGAGACAGACATATGAAGAGTTTGACAGGTATAGTTGCTGGGTAATTATTTTACTAATTTATTGATCTTTTTATTAATGCTAGCAAAATATTCATAAAAAGATGTTCATTTGGCTGTCTCTCTTTGACCAAAGACCAATCCACTCAATGCTTATATGCCCTAGAAAGAGTGGAGGAAAATCAACTCTTTTTGGTTAACAATGAGAAAATGAAGATTATAATGACAAATGGATCAAATAGAACAATTAGAGAGACAAACAAAAGAGAGAATCAGAATCCACATTTTCCCAGACTGGTCTGAGCAAAATACTGGAATCCACCAATTCATCTAACTTTATCTTTTGAGTAGATCTGAGTAACCTACTGGGGCTCATTTCTGAATGAGGAAGTAGAAAAGGGGAAAAACCATGATCCTAATTCGATAATCAGTTATCAAATACAAGAAAGAAACATTTCTCTCAATAGAAAGTAATCTTAGAAAGGAGGAAGAACGATGTTTGCAAAAGGGGCAACTTGAACCGAAAGGTGGGGTAGGGAACTGGGGCTTGGCCACAGTGTTTCCAAGAAAAGGGAGATTCCATCTCAAAACAGAATACCACCTTGTGTGAGAGAAAGGGAATTTTCATTTCCCCAGGCTGAGGTTATGACTACTACACTGTGTTCCCTAGTCCACGGCCTGATGGTCACTAAATTCTGGTTAATGAATTCATAAGAGCAAGGGAGAAAAGAGGGGAGAGCATATCCTGGGAAAGATTTTCTGGCTCTTGAAGGAAGCCAAGAAGTAGAAGTGAGAAGGGTTATTCAGGCATGAGGCTGTCTAGGATAGAGTGTGGCATTCAAGGAACAGGAAAGAAAATAGTGTAATTTTCTCTCCTTTTGAATGATGGGGGTTAGACTTTATGGTTCTAAATCTCTACTGTTTAATGCTAAATTTTCTGTGTTGTACATAGAATGCAACGAGGGGAATCAAGTATGAAAAGACTGAAAAGGGAGGAAAGTCAACCAGGTTGGGAAAAAAGAGCTTTTAAAGCCAAGCAGAGTTGTTTATTTTTTTAAATTTTGAAGGGAATAAGGAGCCACTGCAATTGCCTTGTAGGCTTTGGAAAAATCACTTTTGCAGCTGAATGGAATTTGTTATATCTGGAAGAGAGATAGATGCCTTTGATTAAGGAATGTAGCACTTTGTAGTTAGGAAATGTACTAAAACAAACTGACTGATTTTATTAATTAGAGCTTAGAAACCCAGAGATGAGAGTGATAGAGAAGATATAGGAGAGAACACGGGGCATAAAATGTTGAGAGTAGGAGAGAATCTTGATGTATAGATTATAGGAGTTAGAAAGTAACCTTAGAATAGAAGTTCTTAGCCTGTGTTGTGCTATGGACCCACTGGGTAATTTGGAGAAGCCCACGAACCTTTTTAATGATATCTTTAATGCACAATTTTTTTTTTTTTTTGCAAAGGAAACCTATTATTTCATCACATTTTCAAAATTCACAGACCCCAAGTTAGACTTCTTTGCTCACAGAAAATAGAATGTGAGAGATGGCAGGAAATTTAAACATAGTGGGAATTGAATATCAGATCTGGAAGGGTCCTAAGAGATCATATTATCTAAGCCCATCATTTGATAGGGAAGAAAACTAAATCTTAGAAGGGAGAAATACCCAATGTCACTATACATCGTGTAAAGATGAAGTTTCGTATCCTCAGATTCACTCTCAACTGTTAGAGATTTCTTGGTGAAATTGGTTTTCAGTCAGAGAAATGGGCTCTGCTTGGAGGGGGTGGGGAAAAGACAATTTCCAAAAGATTAGGGGATGAAAAATGGAGGCAAGGGATTTGGCCTGGGACCATGAACCAGTGACTACAATGCCATCTTGTGTCTAGCCTGAAAATATGCCTGTAAAGGCACAAGAAGATTGTATATGGAATTTGGCTTTAATTTAAGTCGAAGAATTTCCTTTTTGATTTCCAGCCCGCTTTATGATCAAATTAGTCATTCCATAGTATAGTTTCTTTTCCTCACCTAACTCTCACCTCAAAGAGTCATCTAATGACTATTCTCAATTTTTTTTCCTCTTCAAGAGCGGATGGGTTTGGGGGGATGAGGAAGGTAGGAGAACTACACTGAACTATTCCTGAGAGTATTTAGTTTTAGGCTGATTCTCCTCTACACACTTGCCAGGGATTGTCCTTCTTTTTCTTTCCTTTTTCATTCTAATTTTTTTTTTTTTGCATTTCTTTTTTTTTTTTTAATTTTGAGTTCCAAATTCTTTATTTCCCTCTTCTATTGAAAAGGCAATTTCAATTGCTTTTTAAAAAAATTTTTGCATGTGAAATCTTGAGAAATATTTCTATATTAGCCGTGTGCCAAAAAAAATACTTCAATTTACAATCAGAGTTCTCTCTTTGGAGGTAGATGATATTTTTTCATTATGAGTTCATTTGAAATTGACTTGGACCACTATATTGATCAGAGTAATCAAGTCTTTCAAACTTCCTCATTTTTTTTTTGTTTGAGATCATCCCAGCATAATAGATTCATGCTCATGTCTTCTATGTGAATTTTTTCTAACTGCTCCCTCAAATGGTAAGTTTCTTAAGAGTCAAAGTCATTATCTTCCCTATAGAATTGTAAACAGTTTCACTTTATGGAGTCTCTTATGATTACTCTTTCATATTTATCTTTTTATGCTACTCTTTGAGTCTTGTATCTGTCAGATTTTTTATTCAGCTCTGGTTTTTTCTTTTTTCTTTTTTCTTTTTTTAAATAACTTTTTATTGACAGAACCCATGCCAGGGTAATTTTTTACAGCATTATCCCTTGCACTCACTTCTGTTCCGATTTTTCCCCTCCTTCCCTCCACCCCCTCTCCCAAATGGCAAGCAGTTCTTTACATGTTAAATAGGTTACAGTATATCAGCTCTGGTTTTTTCATCAGAAATGATTAAAAGGTTTATTTCATTAAATATCCTTTATTCCTTCTGAAAGATAATACTCAATTTTTCTAGGTTGGTTATTCTTGGTTGCAATCCTACATCCTTTGCCTTTCAGAACATCATATCCTAAACACACTGGTCCTTTAATGTGGAAGTTACAAAATCTTGTGTGATTCTCATTATGACTATGACATTTGAATTATTTCTTTCTGACTGCTTGCAATATTTTTTCCTTGACCTGGAAGTTCTGAAATTTGGCTATAAAATTCTTGGGAATTTTCATGTTGGGATCTCTTTTAGGAGGTGATTGATGGATTATTTTAATTTCTGTTTTTACTATCCGAATTCAAAATATTAGGGTAGTTATCCTTTATAATTTCTTGAAGTATGATGTCTAGGCTCTTTTTAAAGTCATGGCTTGCAGGTAATCCAATAATTCTTTTTAAATTATTTTTTTATTTTACATATATACATTTTTTTACATATTTCCATATGAGTCATGATAGGAGAGAAAAATTTTAAAAGGCAAAAATCATGAGGCAAAAAATGGTGAAAATAGTATGCTTTGATCTGCATTCAGTCTCCTCAATCTTTCTCTGGATGTGAATGACATTATTCATCCAAAATTTATTGGAATTGCCTTGGATTACTGAATTGCTGAGAAGAGCCAAGTCTATCATAGTTTAATCCAATACTTTTAAAATTCTCTCTCCTTAATCTATTTTCCAGGTCAATTGTTTTCCTCATTTTCATATTTTCCTCATTTTAAAATTCTGACTTTGTTTTATCATTTCTTGATGTCTCATGTTTTTTTTTAATTTTTTATTTTGAGTTCCACAACAATAGCTTCCACTTTTACAATTCTAATTTTTAAGTAGTTCTTATCTTCAGTGAGATTTTATACCTTTTTTTCCATTTAGCCAGTTCTGTTTTATAAGAACTACTTTTCTTCAATGAATTTTTTGCGTCTCTTTTGCCATTAGGTCAGTACTGTTTTTTAAGATGTTATTTTCTTCAGTATTTTCGTATGTGTATTTTATCAAATTGTTAACTCTCTTTTCCTAATTTTCTTGTGTCACACTCATTCCCTGCTCCCACTCAGTTTTTCCTTTGCCACTCATATTTTTTTCATTGTTTGTAGAAATTCTTGTTGGGCCTGGGTTAAACTAGCATTTTTCTTTGAAGTTTTGTTTGTAACTCTATTCACATTGTTGTCTTCTTCTGACTTTATGTCTTGTGTTTCCCTGCTATTGGAGTAGCTTTATTATGATCAAGTTTTGTTGTTGTTGTTTGCTTATTTTCCCAGTCTTATTGCTTGACTTTGAACTTGATGTTAATGTTGAAGGTCTATTCAGTTCAGGGGTGGGAAAGCACTGCCTCAAGCTTTACGATTTTCTGTGATGCTGTTTTCAGAATTAATTCCAGGGATCTCCAAGTTTTTGGTGTTTCTAAGGTGGTGTGATGTGAAGAAAGGTGTGGTCACTTCTCCTGGTCTGTACTCTGTTTTCTACCCAAGAAGAACCCCTGCTTCCCCAGAGTTACAAGCACTAGGCTTCCTCTTGGCCCTGAAACTCTGAGAGAACACAGCAGCAGCAGCAGTAGGCCTTACAAGTGGCTGCAACAGTTTTGACGGTAGCCAACAGCAACAACTTCAGAGCTTTCAATCCAGAGATGGTAAGGGGATCAGACAACTAGGCAGAAATAAATCGCAAAGGACTCTTTAATGGCACTGGGAGCAGCAGACCCTGATTGACAACTCTATTCATCTATAGTGCTGGGTCAAAGTTCCAGAGTCAAGAGAGGTGTTTGTAGTCAATCACAAGGGACTTTGATTACAATTCATTTTAATATATCTGCAATTATTAGCTTACCTGTCATTATATTATTTAGGTTTTTTCTTTATATCCTTTAAGCTACATTTTATATAAACTGTCAACTGCAAACATAAGGGGAGGAGGAGCAGCATGTTACCCAGCCAAATTTCCACATTTCAGCAATACTTCACTCATTCATTTAGAAAAGTTTAAAGAAATGTCATAATGACATGAGCTTGAAATGACATAGGTATTTTCATTGGTGCTCAAGACATGACACTGGTAATATGATAAACAGCAGAAAAACAGGCTGCCAAGTAGCCAACTATGGAGGCTCAAGCCTGCTTCTTTCCACAGGAACACACAGAATAGTGACAATTATGATCTTAAAAGCACACCTGCAGGGTAGCTGGCAACATCATGCCACAGAGCTGTATTCATCTGCTGATGCTAAGCTTCTGTCAATGTATTGTTTGTCTATTAGAACTTCAATGCACTTAATCATGCTAATGCCTGGTTGAAACCAAATACTTAACTGACTAATAACCTCCTGAATAATAGCAGTATGCTGCAACACCTTTTGAGCTTTCATGATGCAAAGTATAGCAATTTGGAGGTATATTTTCCTGTTTCTATCTACAGCACTTCTGGTCTGCTTCTTCCTCTGTGATGTATCTTTTTGTATTGATGTGATTTTAAATTTTATTTTACTGCTGACGTTCATATTTAATGAAATAGAATAGTCTGCATCCATATTTGTCCTTTTCTGAATCATGGTTAAACATTTTCACATCAAGTAATGATTTGATAGTTTTTGCCAATTTCTTTTCATTCATCTTTGTGATGTCATGAAGCTCTTTGAAACTAATGGCTTCATAATTGTTAAAAGCAAGTAATACTGCCATGTGGTATATCATCACCATGGTCACAAAGGGTTTGGACAAATAATTCATTTTAACTTTACCTATGGTTGTTGCCCTTCATTCTCAAAGAGAACCAAAATGACATCACTATGATGGGGTCAAGGTACATTGTGTGCTATTGTGGCTCATCAGACCCAATATGAGCTTGGAATACTCTGCACAGGTCAGGCACAAATAGACTGCATGAATCCTTGAAGTGGATCCTCTAAATTTGCACATCTTGTGTTTCTTTTGAGCTAATTTAATTCTACTTTGCTCATGGAACATAGTACCTTCTCTCATGAGGGCACACCATGCTGGGCAGTCCTTTGCCAGCATCTCCCATGTTGCAAATCAATTCCAAAGTTCTTTTTTTTTCCTGAGGCAACTAGGGTTAAGTGACTTGCCCAGGATCACACAGTCAGGAAAAGTTAAGTGTCTGAGGCCAGATTTGAACTCGGATCTTCCTGACTTCAGGGCTGATGCTCTATCCATTGCACCACCTAGCTGTCCCAATTCCAAAGTCCTTCATGGAGACATTGAGAGTGTCCTTTTTCTGACCATTCTGTGAGCACTTGCTCTGTGTGTTCTCCATGAAACGTCAAACGTATATTTGACATTTGAACAACATGACTTACCCGGCAGAGCTGCCCACTCTGCGGTAGAATTTGAAGGCTTAGCAGTTTAGTTTGAGAAAGGACCTCAGTGTCTGGTACCTTATCCTGCCAGGTGATCTTCAGCACCTTCCCAAGACAATACAGATGGAAGCAATTCACTTTCCTGGCACGGCATTAGTATATTGTTCAGATTTCATAGGTGTACAACGATGAGTTCAGCACAATGGCTCTGTAGCCCTGCAGGCTGGTAGTCTAATACCTCTCTTCCTCTCTCACACTCTCCTTTGAAGCCTCCCAAACACTAAACTAGCTCTGGCAATGAATGTGTCAACTTCATTATCAATTAAGCACATCCCTGGAAAGTATACTGCCAAGGCAAGTGAACATATCCATTGCGTTCAAAACTTCTCCACTGCTGTAAATCAGCGATTCTACATAAGGATGATATGGTGCTGCCTGATGGAGCACCAGTGTTTTTTTGGTGTTGTTAGGCCAAAATCAGCAACAAACAGCAGAAAATTGATCCATACTTTATTGCATTTCACCTTTGGAGGCTGTCTTGACTACATTATCATCTGCAAACAAAAAAGCATGCACCATCACTCCCTCCACTTTAGTTTTGGCTTGTAGCCTTTTCAAGTTGAACTGCCTATTAATATAGTAGCTGACCTTGATGCCATCTTTGTCCTCATTGAAGGCATTTGTCAACATGGCTGAAAACAGGTTAAAAAGCATGGGAACAAGTACACAGCCTGGTTTCATTCCATTGCTGACTGTAAAAACACAAGAGCATCGTCCATTATCCAGAACCAAGACAAACATGCCATCATGAAACTGACGCACGGTGCTGATGAGCTTTTCTGGGCAACCAAATTTTGACATAATTTTCCATAAGTCCCCATGGCTGACAGTATCAAAGGCCTTGGTCAGATCTACAAATGTTGTATGCAGACCTCTATTCTGCTTCTGGCGTTTCTCCTGGAATTATTGGGCAGCAAACACCATATCGACCAATTATTGGGCAGCAAACACCATATTGACCATTCTTTGGCCCTTTCTGAAGCCACATAGGTTCTCAGCTAGATGACCATCTTTCAGATGAAGGATCAACCTATAATGAAAGACTCTGGTAAGAATTTTGCCAGCAATGAGCGCTCTCTTCACCACTGCCTCCTCCTCCTCCTCCTCCTCCTCCTCCTCCTCCTCCTCCTCCTCTTCCTCCTTCTTCTTCTTCTTCTTCTTCTCTCTCTCTCTCTCTCTCTCTCTCTCTCTCTCTCTTCTCTCTCTCTCTCTCTCTCTCTCCCTCCCTCCCTCCCTCCCTCTCTCTCCCTTCCTTTCTCTCTCTCTCTCTCTCTCTCTCTCTCTCTCTCTCTCTCTCTCTCTCTCTCTCTCATACACACACACACACTGTGATTGTCATAGGACAATCTATTCTCTTTACCTTTATAGAGATGGGCAACGGAGGCATCCTTGAACTCTTTTTGCTACATAATGTGGAAAATTTCAGTCAGCTTTTGTATGAGCAATGAATCCCCTGCCTTATAAATCTCAGCTGGAATAGAATCAGCACCAGATGCTTTGCCACACAAAAAGAACTCAACGATATTGAAAACCTCTTCTTTAGATAGTTAGGAAGTTAGGCTTGACTTCAACCCGAGGTAAATTGTTAATGGCTTTAGCATTGATAGATGACAGTCTGTTGAGAACACTAATTCAGCCCATTTCTCTAGAATCATATCCTTATCACAAATCAATGTGGTTCCATCAGTACTGATTAGTTAAGATTCACCATAGATCTTTGGCCCATAAATAACCCGAGAACATCATAAAAGTGCTTTGGATTGTTACTATTAGCATAAAACTGAATTTTATCTGCCTTCCTACTGAGCCAAGAATCTTGCATTTCTCTTAAGCTTTGTTTGTACTTTATTTTTGATGGAATTAAATGCTACCATCTTAGAGATGGATGATCAATCCTCTAGTACACCCTGTGGAGTTCTCATTTTTCATTGAGCATTTTCTGAATTTCCCTATCACTTTCATCAAACCAGTCTTGATATTTGAAAGTGTTCTGACTTGATGAGCAAATGCAATGCAAACATCAAATCTCTCTCAAAGTTGCCCACTTCTTTTCTGCTCCACTGTTGCCAACTGTGTTTTGGCTTAAGTTTCCCTTTAAGCTCTTCTTATTCAGATAAGCACTCTAAACTGCACACATTAATTCTTCTGGTGGTCATTTTGCCTTGGACCACTGCTTTTGTTGAATACAAATATTTAGCTTAGAGAGGATAAGTCTACAAACAGTCTAGTTTTCTGGGCCATATATATCCTTTTTATCTCTTATATACTGTCTGTCTCTTCTCTGCAGTCACAGAGTCTATTAAATGTAAGTGTTTATTATGAGGATGCATCCATGAAGTTTTATTGCATTTAGATAAGTAGTGTTGGTGATGATGTCATGAGATGCACAAGTCTTCAGTAGTAAGTGACCTTTGCTGTTTCTGTTTTTAATTCCATTCCTCCCAAGGACTTTCTGCCATGTCTAGTAGTTTGAGCCCACTATAGCATTAAAGTCACCCAGAATTGTAAACTTTTCCTCTTTTGGCACATTGATAATAATGGTGTCCAGGTCTTCATAAATTTTTCTTTTACCTCATCAGGGTTTGTCGTGGGATCTAGGCACTGATGATGATGGTATGGTGTTTTCCTATAAGTGACAATTGCATTGTCATGAGCCTGTCATTCATTTCACCTGTACCAAGATAACTATGAAAGCATCCCTCCCCTGAAATGCTGATTATAAAATAATTAGAACATCTATTTACTTTTTTCCACTTCCTGTGGGATGACAAATGTAGAGGGAAAAGGTTGGGTAACCTGTAGGACATATATTTGAAAACTAATTCCCAAATCAATTACAATGTCCTGATTTTTTTAAACAAAACTTTGAATTTATTGAGATCAACACTGATATTCATGTCTGTGTACATCTAATTGGGCTTGTTTGTAAACTTATATCCACAGGGTTGCTTTATTGATCAAGGCTTCTTCAGAATACATGGATGTACATAGGCCATGAATTAAATATTTTGGCAACATCTTGGCATAAAATTTTGAAAAATATCTTTAGCATCAATATATTTGAAAACAGTAATGAAGCTGGGGAGCTTGTTTTCAGCTTCCTTTTCAATGATCCCTTTTGCTGATTTTTTTCCCCAGCAAGTAGTTACAGCACTTGACCAGTAGCCCAAGTTGCTTTGCAAAGAGCTTTAGATTCTTTTTTAAAATTAAAACTTTTTATTGACAGAACATATGTCTGGGTAATTTTTTACAATATTAATCCCTTACACTCACTTCTGTTCTGATTTTTCCCTTCTCTCCCTCTATCCCCTCCCCTAGATGGCAGTCTTATGCATGTTAAATATGTTATAGTATATCCTAGATACAATATATGTTTGCAGAACCGAACACTTCTCTTGTTGCACAGGGAGAATTTGATTCAGGAGGTAAAAATAACCTGGGAAGAAAAACAAAAATGCAAGTAGTCCACATTCATTTCCCTGTGTTCTTTCTTTGGATGTAGCTGCTTCTGTCCATCCTTGATCAATTGAAACTGAATTAGCTCTCTTTATCGAAGAGATCCACTTCCATCAGAATACATCCTCATACAGTATTGTTGTTGAGCTATATAATGATCTCCTGGTTCTGCTCATTTCACTCAGCATCAGTTCATGTAAGTCTCGCCAGTCCTCTCTGTATTCATCCTGCTGGTCATTTCTTACAGAACAATAATATTCCATAACATTCAGTTTACCCAACTATTCTCCAATTGATGGGCATCCATTCATTTTCCAGTTTCTAGCCACTACAAACAGGGCTGCCACAAACATTTTGGCACATACAGGTCCTTTCCCTTCTTTAGTATCTCTTTGGGGTATAAGCCCAGTTAGCTTTAGATTCTTTATAGTTTACTATGCCATATCCTTAGCCTGGTCTCTCATGAAATGTTGATCACCATTCAAAACAGTGATGATAAGGTAGGCAAATTTCCCACACACTTCCAAAGCTGATTCCACGAATTAAGTTGGCATATTTTCCTGAGAAAGATTACCTGTTGCTCTAAGACCCTCATGAGTATGACTCTATGATTATTGAATCATCAGAGCTAAACCACTTGATATAGCATGAAGCAAGATATACATATTTTTCATGTCACTTTTCTCTTATTGGATAATATTGTGACATTCTGCATGTAGGAACTATAAACACCATTTGCAGCTGACGTTTATGAATCACTGTACCATGTGAACTTAGATATAAATATTTTCTACATGGCATTCCTTCATCTTTTAACCTATCTAGTATTTTTTTCATATATTTTGAACAGTTTGATTTTTGTAACAAATTTGAAGCGTCTTGTTAATAATACTACCCTGTTTCAGTCAGAAAAGACAACTCAAGAATTTCCTGATAAAACTTTAAGAGGAATTTTCTTAAACTATTCAACATGAACAAAGTAGCTAATAGCCCTTTGGATTACTTTTTGATTTGGTTCTTCCCCACAGTGATCGTTTTTTATTTCTTGAAGGAGCATTCACATAGATCGCCTGACGTAGCTCAACCATCAACTTTCTCCACATACTCAATTTAGCTCTCCTGTTTCCATAAATGGTTCGTAAATACACTATCATAACCACACTGAAGAGATCAGCTTCAGTAAATTTATTCTTAATAAATTGTGTGTGGAGATATCTGTATGAATAGCATATGTAGTCTGCCTCATTATAGTTTTCCTAATACCTATGATACCTAACAATTATTTATTCTTCAGATTCTATGCAATTTTCAAAAAAAAATTATTTTTAATCTTTGTGTAAAATTTTTCACCAAGAGAATACAGAATAGACCGCACATAAAAGCATAGCTGTCTAAAAAGCACTCATTCCAATTTGCTCTTTCCACATAATCCAACGTGACAACTGATGAGGTTCTGAGTAACTGGATGCAGTTGGCAGAGAAAGAATGAAATATTGATGGAATTGCTCCCTGGGGCAGGCAGGGAAGGGCACTGATCGGAATCATTTTAGCCTCATAGTTTGTGTTGGTTGTGAGCAATCCCGCCTTGCTATGTTCAATCAGAACCCTAGTTATTAAAGCCCCTGAGGTTAAATTTCCTCTATTAATCTGTCCATGCCATCTTTGCCAAGCCCCTTTTGGGTCAGTCTGCCATGACACTGTCTCTTGGCGTTTTTCCCCTCCTCCTTCCCCCATATGATGGACATTTCTCTTTTCATCTCCCATCATGTCTTATGATATCTTTCTCCTTCCTACAATTAACTCAATCTCACTTTTAGAGTGCTAAACTCCCTTATATATTTGACTTGCTGGCTAAAGGCACCTCATGGGGTGTTCCCTTTCTCTAGATTGTGAGTTCCACTAAGGAACTTGTCTTTCCCATCATCAATAATTAAAACCCTTTTCTTTGCTATGTGCTCTATTTCACATTTACCATTTCTGGTGTCTCTTCACTTTGCCTATAACCTCGTCTAAATAAACCTAACTTTTGCCAAAGAGAATGGCCATTGTGAATTTTTCATATGACTGAGCCCCAACACTTGGTGCCTCAACATTCAGTGCTGGACCTCCTTCTAATTAGCAATTGCTCTCCTAACCACATCAACGCCACCTTTGATTTCTGGCAAAATCTAGTGCTCGCGGCATCAGGGACATTGCGGGAGTTCCGTGTTGAAATATGTGTGGAGAGGCCTGGGGGAGCAGGGAAGTCCAGGCCAGACCAGGGCTCTCAGCTGGGCCCTTTGGGGCTGCCATGACTACGCTGCCCTGGAGGCCCAGGCCCCATGAATGAGGGGTGGAGAGTGAGAAGCCCCACTGGGGCCTGCCTGCCAGGGTGCCCTATATGCCCCCCAAGTTATCTTTGGCTGGAAAAATGTCTCATTCTGACCTTTTGCTGACTCTGCTCCAAAATTTTATTTGAAGAGCTATTTTAAAGTTGTTTGGAGGGGGAATGTTGGGAGATTTCAGCTGGGAGGCTGCCTGTATTCTGCCATCTTGGCTTTACCCTACTCTTTGTCTTCTCTTTCAAATTTTCTTTTCAGAATCTTCATCCAGGTCATACCCACTATTCTAATTCACTTAGTGACCTCATAACTCCCTTGGATTCAGTTAACATCTCTCTACAGATGATTTTCACATTTATTAGTCTAACCTTAACCTTTCTCCTGACCTCCAGTCTCCAATCTTCAGCTTCCTGTTAGGCATCTCAAACTAAATTCCAGAAGGAAGATTACTCTCCACAAACATGTCTTCAACTGAACTCATTATCTTTCCCTTCCCTCTCTCTAACTTCTGTTTTATTGCTAAGGGAACCACCTGACCCAAAGATAGAACAGGAGAGATCTATTCACTGTTGTCTCAAGAATTTAGTTATCACGTATCAGCAGATTATCTATCTGACAGTCAGTAATGTGGCTCAGTGGGTAGAGCACCAGCCCTTTAGTCAGGAGGCCCTGAATTCAAATCTAGTCTCAGACACATAACACTTCCTAGCTGGGTGACCCTGGGCAAGTTATTTAACTCCAATTGCCTCAGGCAAAAAAAAAAGTTTACCAGGATCCACATGATAGAAGATTTTGTTTAGCGTATTTTATATGTTTAAACTCATCCTGGTGCATAGGATCAATCATTAAATAAGCATATAGATTCTTAGTAAACACATTCCTTGTTTAGGAACTATACGTCCTAAACAGGCTCATTTCTCAGGACTGATGACCTTGCTTTTCCTGATGGTTTCCAAAAAAATGTTAAGCTTACAAATCAAGGGGAGTCGACAAAGATCCCAGAGAAGGGGCTGAGCGTGCTGTTGCCCACCTCAACTATTCTTAGTGCTTTCATGAACTGTGCTGTTTGATAACCCTTCCCCATTCTGTGAAGGGGAATTGATAAGGTTTTTACCTCATCCCTCTTGTTCCACATACAGTAATTGCCAATTTTAGATTTAATATGACAACAATAACTCCAAATAAAACCAAATAGTCTTTGTTGTAATTTCCTTTTAATTTTCTAGCAAAGATGAAAATACCTAATTTCCTAAATTAAATTTACAAAATATTATAAAATGGAATAAGCCAGGCTAAATAAAATTTTCATCTTCTTTTAGTTGTTCAGTTTATTCTATCCCCTGTTGCAGCTTTGGAAGTTCTCAGAGAGGATTTCTATTCCCTTAAATAAGTTTCCCTTTTGTTTTAGGGAGAAAACAAAGACAATTCTTAAAATTGAGATAGAACAAATTTTTAAAATTGATTTAATTTTAGTTCATGAAATTCCCTAGATTCTAATTAAATGTTTCAGACAAACTAAATTTCCATTAGGTTATTTTCCAATTCACACAAACCGTTTCTCTTTTTTTGAGTGAGGAAAAAGTGTTAAGGTGACAGTTTTTTTTTTTTTTTTTGGATTTTGTTTTTTAACAGAGCCCTCAGAAGTCTGACTCCCGATAACCCAAAAGCAAGCTGTTTGTTGCCATTGTTTTTGAAGTAGCAGGGAACTGCTTTTCTGTTTCCCTAAAGTTCCCAAACTCTTAAATCTTTTGTTAATGCTATCAGTGCAAATAGATTACAATTTACATATCCCCTTAGTGAGCTTTGATTAGAATTCCTTTAAAACTGCTTTTACTATCATATCTCAAATAGCAAATTTCTTATAACTAAGATATTTTCTTTTTTTTTTTTTTTTTTTCTGAGGCAATTGGGGTTAAGTGACTTGCCCAGGATATAACTAAGATATTTTTTTTTTCCCTGAGGCAATTGGGGTTAAGTGACTTGCCCAGGATCACAACAGCTAGGAGAGGTGTTAAGTATCTCAGGCCAGATACTGACTTCAAGGCTGGTGCTCTATTCACTGTATCACCTAGCTGCCCTAACTGTGTATATTTTCTTTTTCTCCTTCTTATCCTTTCATCCATGTATCCCTGCTGCAGTTGGGGAAGGAGGGAAGGAGGAAGAAAGAAAGACTCTTTCCTCCATGCACTATCCTCCTAGTCCTCTAGGGAGGTCTCGATTTAGTTGAATTTGCTTCCAAATTACTTTATATACACATACAGAAATCATTTATCTCAATGTTGACATTGTATGTTGGTCACATCTAAAAACCCATATAAACTTACAAATATGAAGCAATTATATCCAATAAAGCAGTTAACATTCATATAGCATTTGTTTTATGCTAAGCACTTTTGCAATCATGAAGATCACTTCACAACAACAATCATTATTTCTCTTTACAAATCAGAAAATTGGACAGAGATAAAATAATTTGGCAGAAATTACACAGCTAATACATTTCTACAACTGAAACAGAGTGGTGAGCTTACCAAATGCAAAGGCTGACTGGCTTTCCAGCTCACATTGCCCTGCTGAATGTTGTCTGGGGCACTTGGATTCTTGCTAGGAGTTGCCGGACAGAACCTGCTGAAGGCTGGGGTGATTGATGCCAGGTTCCCCCTTTGATGGTAGTTTCAGCTGCCAGGGTTCAGGGAATTCTGAATATGAAGCCTGAACTCCACTCCATCCCACTCTCCCAACCTGGGTTGGGGAGTTGTTTGGGCAAGGTTGTGGGAGGTCCCTACAGTTGTTGTTGCTTTCCCCATTTCTACAAGTGAGGCAGAATTTGAGTTTCCCTACAGTTCTTTAGCATCCTTAATCTGATCTAAGATGAGAGAAGTTAGCAAACAGAGGCATTTGAGCTATATCGATGTTGTTAACAATCCCCACAATTGAAATACACTCAAGTCTCTGAGGAGTGGAGCATACTGAGTGATCAGGGTTGTGGAGAAGGTGCCTTAAAGCCTTCTGGCATTCTTTCCCAATGGAGCAGAAGGAGACCCCAGACAAGATAGGAGTCAAAGAAGGGTTAATAAAAAGTTGCTATTTATCTAATTTTTCTTTTTCTTTTTCACTCTCTTCTTTCAGAATGGTATAAATTCCTGGAATTATCCCCAATGTTTTATTAAAATGACTAATTACCAAACTCCTTAATCATTACTCTCAAAATGTTGAGAATCTGCAAAGATGTTATTTTAGTAGTTCTATACTTTTAATTAGCTGATTTTATTTCTGTAGCCTCCAGCTTGGTCAGAGCTGGAGTTCACAGGGAAAAAAAATCAGACTTTTCCCCCTTTTAAGGTGGGAGTCAAGGATGTTAAGAAATCTTTCCCAGCATTCTAACTACAGCATAGAAGATTGTTTTGTTGTTGTTGCTGTTGCTGCTGGCTTCATTTTAAATCTTTCCAGGTAACAAAATCTAGCTCATAGAATAAACATGACATGAAAGAGGACTGTTCCATCTTTGCCAAAAACCATCCTATAGCAACTCATCTCCTCTGGCATCCCAGAGAAAGTGGAAAGGTGGCAAAGTTTCCCTAGGAACGTTGCTGAAAATTGCAAGAATTTCCAAGTTTGGGTGTTCCCAGTCAAGGAAAATTTGCCAAAGGTGGAACTCAAGATGATCCAGATAAGCCTTCTCCCAGTTGTTTGGGGTATCCCAACTATAGGATTGAGGGAGCAAAAAAAAAAAAAAGAGGGATTTATCCTGACAAGGAGGGAATGAAGCCAGGGGAAGCCAGACTCGGCCAGTATGGGGCCACCAAATGTTGAGATTCAGAAGATGATCCCAAAAGTTTGGGATTGCAGATTGGTGTTATGAGATGGCTCACAAGAATTTGCAGACTTAAACCCATCTCCAAGTTCAGGGGCAAAGTTTATTGTAATTGTAACGCCAGTTGAAGAGGGTTAAGTTCAAAAGGATTCAGGAAAGAACCAGGAGCAAGGAGACAAATTTATCCAGTTCTTCATGTCACTGATGTGACAGGAACAAGGATGCATATTGAGATGTTCAGATTGAGACTGCCTTCAAGGTAGTTTGGGCACATCATGGTTGCCTTAACTATGTTAATAAGACAGTCTGGGAAACTAAGTTCCCAGGATGAGCATTTTTAGCTTTTCCTGAAAAAAAGAAAGCTGATTTTAACATTTATGTCACTAGTGCCTTTGCTTTAACATTATCTTCAAGTTATTTTGTTTTAGCTTATTTTTATATAATAATTTGCATGTTCTCTCCCCCATTAAACTAGGAGATCCTTAAGAGCAGGGAATGTTTTAGGATTTTTTTTCCCCTTTATTTGTATCCCCAGTGCTCAGCATAGTGCCTGATATGTACCAGGCCCTTCATAAGAATGTGTTGATTGACCCAGGCTCTTACAAATGGTCTCTGTGGAAAAAGCTAAATACTCATCTCTCTTGGCTCCTTCAGGATTTTAGAATTTAGAGCTGGAAAGACTGGTAACTCAGTCCTTTCTTTTTTGGTGTTAAGATTCATTGATTCCTTTTTTTTTTTTTTTTCAAAACAGTAATTTCCTGATATTCTCTCTCCTCTCCTACCCATTCACTGAACCTTTCCCTTGACAAAGAAAAGCAGTTTAAACAGAAGCAAAGAAAAAAAAAATCATCCAAAATGTAAATGGAATGCCCAACTTCCTCCTTCCTGGAGGTCTTCATCAAAGATTGGAAGTCTAATTTTCTGGTATTTGTAGAAGGAATCTTTTGTTGAGTTATGTAGTAGATGCCCTCTGAGTCCCTTCTATCTCTGAGAGTTTGTGATAATGCACCTAATTCTTGGTGGCTGATGGTGTACTCAGTGTTCCACCTCACTCTTTTGCCCCCCCCTCCATTTATTCTCAAAACCCATTCATTTTTAACAAATCAGGAAATCGAAGCTGTAAGAACTTAAATGATTTGCTGAAGATCATACAACCAGTAGCTAGCTGAAATTTTAAAAGAGATCCCGGGACCCCAAATGCAGTAATCTTTCCATTGTACTCACTTTCCACTAGTGGGGGAGGAAATGGTCTTTCCCAATGATCTAAAATCTGAGATCCTCAATGATGGTACCTCACAGTTCCTCCTTGATAAGAATCCCTTCATGTCCCTGACAAGTAGACATCCAGCCTCTACCTGAAGACCTCTAGTAAAGGGGAATTCACTATCAAGGTGGCCCATTTCAGTTGAGTAGATCTGTTAGGATATTGAGATGGACTCTCATAGGTTATAGAGCCTGAAAGCTTCAGACTATCTTAACTGAAAGAGACCTTAGATCACATAATGTCACAAATGGAAAGAACCTTAAAGAACGTCATAACTGAAAGGCACTTTAGAAATAATTTTGTCCAGGGCTTATTATCCTTTTGTGTGTCATGGGATCCCCTTGAGAGTCAGTCTGGTGAAACCTATGAATCTCTTCAGAGAATCTTAGTTTTAATTGAGGAAATTTTACCGAAAGGTGAGGGAAAATAAAGATATGCTTTTTCTCCTCCCAATCCAAGTTCATGGAACCCCCCCCCCGAATGTCTACCCACAAACAATACCTTCTGTATCCAATTTATCAAGCCCTATCAAGTGTACCTTTGTCATATTTCCTGTACAGATGCCTAGTTTTCTTTGACACTGCCACCATCTTGGTACAGGGCAGCTCACTCTCCTCGATTACTGTTGAAACCTTCTGGTGGATCTCTGCCTCTCTCTTCTTTTCTTTACTCAAATTATTGTTCTTAAAGTACATCTGACTATCATTCCCCTATTTCATAAACTCCAGTGTTGCCTTCTCACTGCCATGATGAGATATAAAATTCTCTGTATGACTTTAAAAGGCTTTCATAACTCGGTCCTCTCCTACCTTTCCAATAAATATATTTTAAATTATTTTATTCTCTACCTCATATACAGTTCTTGCTATAACTACAATTATTTATCTAATTTTTTAAAAAATGAGTTTACATATCAAATACCCTGTTCGCTTCTGCTTTATTTTGAAAGCTATCTTTCCTTTAAAAAATCCCATCTTTTTTTGCAGAATGCATTACTTGGGGATTATTTTCAGAATTTCATATTTTAATATGTCCTTTGATTTCTCATAAATTGGGAGTAATCTTGAGTAATTTGGACTTTTTCCTTATCACATGATGTTTGGTTACCTACAATATCTTTTACTTAAAACAAGAGTTCATTGATCATGATGTTTCTTAGAGAGTAAAATCTGAGGTATCTCTTTGTCAGTAGTTTATAGGATCTGTTCATCTCTATTTTGCTTTTTGTTTCCAATACATCTGGGCAATTTTCCTGGATGAGTTTTTTGAATTATGGCTTTTAGGCTTTTTGTTTCATTGTGTTTTTATGGGAAGTCTATTCATAAGACCATTTGTTAACATTGTATTTTTACCTAAATATAGCTAATTAAGTCAATTGTCAGTTATTTAGAAACTTTTTGATACTTAATTGGGTCAATCATGGGTTAAACATGGAACCATTTTTGTCAGATAGGGCCTAGCAATAGGTCAATCCTCTCTTCATATATATCTTTCCTTTTTTTTTTTTTTGTTTTAAAACATTTTTATTTTCAAAATATATGCATAGTTTCCAATATTCACTCTTGCAAAACCTTGTGTTCCAAAATTTTTATTTTCCCTCCCTTGTGCCCACCCCCTCTCCTAGACAGCAGGTAATCAGATATATGTTAAATAGGCAATTTTTCTCTATATATATTTCCATAATTATTATTCTGCACAAGAAAAATCAGATCAAAAGGAAGAAAAATATAAAAGAAAATAAGAGGTAAGCAAAGAACATAAAAGTGAAAACACTATGTTGTGATCCACATTCAGTCCCCACAATCCTCTTTCTGAGTGTAGATGGTTCTCTTCATCACAAGAGCATTGAAACTGGCCTCAATCATCTCATTGTTGAAAAGAGTCATGTCCATCAGAATTGATCATAGTATAATTTTCTTGTTGCTGTGTACAGTGATCTTCTGGTTCTATCTATTTTACTGAGCATCGGTTCATGTAAGTCTCTCCAGACCTCTCTGAAATCATCCTGCTGGTCATTTCTCATGGAACAATAATATTCTATCACATCCAGCTACCATAACTTATTCAGTCACTTTCCAACTCTTGGGCATCCACTCAGATTCCAGTTCCTTGGTACTGGAAAAAGGGCTGCTACAAACATCTTTGCACATGAGAGTCCTTTTCTCTTTTTTAATGATCTCTTTGTGATACAAACTTAGTAGAGACTCTGCTGGATCAAAGGAGTATGTACAGTTTAATAGCCCTTTGGGCATAGTTCCAATAATATCCTATCTTCAAGTGCATTTTCTTGGCTTGTAGAGTTTATATATGTTCTTTTCTCCTGTTATTTAAAAGTAGTTTAATTTTTCTTCTAACTATATTTGTATTTTAAAAAGTTTGGTTTAAAATATGTTTTTCTGCTATTATCTTTTTCAGAGAATCTAAGAGTTTAGAAAATTTCTCTATTATTTGTTCTAAATTTTCTACTCCCTTTACTGTGATATTGATTTCCATCAGAAATGGAAAGAACCCCAGCAGCCATTTGACCCATACATGTTGGATCAAGAATCCCCTCTACAACGCCATCATCAAGTGGTTACATCAAGCTTTAGCTGTAAAATTCTAGTGAGGGGGAACCAAGTACCTCTGAAGATAACCCATTTGACTTCTTTTTGGCTCTAATTGCTATGAAGTTTTTTTCCCCACCCTGAATTGCCTCTTTGCTACTGCTACCCATTACTTTTAGTCCTCTTGGATATTAAGCAGAACAACTCTAACCCTTTCTCTATGTGACATTGCTACAAATATGACTATTCTACCACTACATCTCCTTTTGCCTAGGCTATATGTCTCCATTTTTTCAACAGATCACCATAAAATATTGTTTCCAGTCCTCTCACCATCTTCCTTACTGTCTTCTAGACTCCTTTCAGCTTCTCCAATTACATTCCCTAAAAGTGATGCTCAGTGCACTCTATGTGAACCAATCAGGCACAGTACAACAGAATTCATTTCCCTAGTGTTATGTGTTATGATACACAATAGACAAATACAAGAAAGAAACAGGGTAATAAGACTTGACTGTACTACAGTATAAAATGTGCCTGTATTTAATAAACTTCAAAGTCAAATGAATCAAAAGTATTACAAGGCATACAAAAGAGCAAATACTTGTCTATGGTGTATCTTCTTCTATCCAAATCATTTATTTTAAAATTAAAATAATCTTTTGAACCATTCTGGAAATTTTTACATTGTTTATTGTCATTTCATGGCACATAGTAGGTATAATAATAAATGCTTGTTAGTTGATTTGGGAGGGCATTCATAAAATTTATTCTATATGATGCTTTCTTTTTCTTCAGGGATTTTCAGGTTAATTTCCTTTACTTCATAATAATCATTCATTGCATTCCCTGACCTCTTTTTATCAATTTTGTACTCATTTGTGCTTTCTCAGTCTTTCTAGTTTTTTTTCTAGCTATAGTTGACCTTTTCAGAGGAAGTTCTTTCCCTTTCTTACTAGACAATTTGATGCAGGTCAGCACTGTTGAGCCTTACTCCCATTCATGACCCTTTACTTTCTCTCATCCGGACCTCCAGGGCTGGGTAATGGAGAACTAGCTAATAAATCAGTCATTATGAGCCTGAACAGCATGCTTTGGTATGATATAAGCCCTCATGTACAAGAGGCTGAGGAGCTTGTTTCCAAGAGAGTTGTGATAATATATAATGTAAATGCCCTGATGAAACTTTGGAACAGGCATAGATATTCTATAATTTCGTTGTGTCTGCTAATCACTTGATGAATGGCAGCTTCTTTAACTGGTTACAGTCATGGAACTAAATCTGGAAAATCCTTCAAAGGGCCTTGGTTATACTCTATCTTTGCCTCTTGGATGGACTTCTGCCCTTGGTTTCACTCCTTTTGCAATGGTGACCTGTGAGAAAGAATGCAATAAATGATGAGGTCTTGGTTCTTCTTTCTCCAAGGCCAAAATGTGGCCTTGTGAGTACAATCTTGGTTCTTTGTCTGCCTCAATATTGTTTTGGAAGACGTTGGAGGCTATGAACTTGTACATTTTGAAAAGTTAGGAGGATGAGCCACTTGATGTCCTGAGAAGCGTACATGCTAGGTTTAAATTTTTTTTTAAATTTATTTTAACATACATCGCTTTATGAATCATTTTGGTAGAAAAAAATCAGAGCAAAAGGGAAAAACTATGGCAGAGATTAAAAAAAAAAGCCAGAAAAAAAATGAACAGAGAATATGTTGATTTGCATTCAGTCTCCTTAGATCTTTTTCTGGATGCAGATGGCATTTTCTATCCAAAGTTTATTAGGATTGCTTTGGATCACTGAGCCACTGAAAAGAACCAAGTCTTTCATAGTTGATCATCACACATTCTTGCTGTTATTGTGTATAATGTATTCCTGATTCTTCTTGTTTCGCTCAGCATCAGTTCATATAAATCTTTCCAGGCCTTTCTAAAATCAGCTTGTTCATCATTTTTTATAGAACAATAATATTCCATTATCTTCATATACCACAACTTGTTCAGCCACCCCCAATTGATGGGCATCCACAAAAAGAGCTCCTGATAGGTTTTTGCAGCCACTCCATCAACAGTTTCTTGAAGATATCAGCAACAGGGCTCCTTTAGTTCCTATCCATTGTGGTAGCTGAGACAAGGACTTATCTAGTAGCGGTGAATTTGAACTTGGTGGGTCTCCTGCTACATAGAATTCATATAAATTTTGAACCCATTATCCCCAGGGATCAAAATAATAAAAGGGACAGTATACCTCCTGAGATACTGGAAGAAAATGCTTGTACTTCTGTTCCAGTTAATCTTTGAAGTAAAGACTTTTGTAAAATAGGTTAAATGGGGGTAATAGTAATGTTTATGGCATTAAATAAGAGACATCATAACCCTTCAAGGGTACCCCTTTAAACCTAGTAACATGATTCTGATAGAAATCTTTTACCTTGGTCCCAGGTGACACAATACACAAGGCACTTGTCTTGGAGTCCTAAGACCCATGATTGAATACTGTCTTAATGGTTGACTAGCTATGTGATCCTGGGCAAGTCACTTCTTTTATCATCAGTTTTCAAAAGCTGTAAAATAGCAGTTGCCTGCTAAATTTTTTTTTGTATCAAATAACTATATTGGTTATTATTAATAAATCTTAACACATTATCTAAAATGAACTATTCTTATTGTTGTTGTACTGAATGGTGTGTTATGGGTTCCTTCTCCAATCCACAGTTACCTGCTTTTCCTCTGGTTCACTGAAATTAGTTGAATTCAAGGATTTCTGTTAGTTTTGGAAGTAGAACAGAGTCAGAAGGAATCCTCTTTAGTGGTGATTTCAAGAAATAATTTAAAATGGCATCCCAATGGTGGTGTGACAAAGGTAATAGTAGGCATGGCAAAAGTATAGGGAGCTGAAAAGGTATCAGTAGAGTTTTTTCTTTAGAATTTGCCCTGTAGTAAAGTAGAGTTTTTTCTTTAGGATTTGCCCTGTGGTAAATTATCACCTTTCTTCTTAATCATGTTTATATTGTTTTATCTAGTTAATGTTTAGGCACTACTTTTTCGAGCCCTTCTAGTGGTTTTGTGGTGATGAGTAAAAGCCAGGTTTAGGCACAAACTCTCAATGTCCAATTCATCAGATTTTAAGGACTTTAGAGGTAATTTGGCCCAACTCCCTTCCCCTCATTTTACAATTGTGTAAAAAGAGGCTCATGAGTTGTTAGAAGTCCCAGAGCATTTTCTATTAATCGACTCTTTAAAAATGAGTCATCCATGAAGTTAATATACAGTCATTTGGTGGTATGAAAAGTAGAACACCATCCAACCTATCATCTCCACCTCTTGGTCCTTACCTCTGAATTTGGAGAAGAATTGTATGTGGGGATGGGGATGAGGAAGTTTGGGAACAGATGGGGAGGATTTCAGATAGCATATCATAGATAAGCCATTGGGTTTGTGGTCAGGAAGACCTGGTTTTATGCACTGTCTTAGATATTTACTAGTTCTGTGACCTTGGATTAAACACTTAATCTCCTTGTGCCTCAATAACTTATCTTGTAAAATAATGACGTTGGAATTGAGGAGCTCTGGGGTCCTTCTAGATCTAAATCTATGATCTAATGATTTGTTCATTTCTTAGATGTATGATTAAACAAATCACTTCACCTTTGACTCTTGTTGATTTCTTGATCTATAAAATGGGGGAGTAATATTTGTATCACCTACATTCTATAGGACTGCTGTTTTTCCCTGAGGCAACTGGGATTAAGTGACTTGCTCAAGGTCACACAGCTAGGAAGTGTTAAATGTCTGAAGCCAGGTTTGAACTCAAGTCCTCCTGACTTCAGGGCTGATGCTCTATCCACTGCACCATCTAGCTGCCCCTTTTTAATAAACCTTATAGCACCATAGAAATGGGGTGAAATGGTTACTAAGGGAAAGGCTCAATTAAACCACTTACCTGAAACTTATAAATTATAACTTAAAAAATTTAAACTTCTCTTAACCAATTAAACAATCTTGAGTCCTTGAGCAGGACTCATATTCTGGAATGGTATTGCACAGAAGTATTCAAATTTGGCTGAGGAAACCAGATTATGCCCTAAGTAAAGTATCAAATCATTTTGGAAGTGAGAGATTGTTCCAGCTAAATCCTTATGAAGCAATCAATGGGGGAGGGTGTGGGGAAAAGGAGGAATAAGAGACTTGACATTTTCCATCTTCCCATTACTATCCTAGCAGTGTCTCGGGATCCCCCAATGGCAGTGTCTGCATCAGGATCCAAGGAAGCCTGGATGAAGATTCAGGGCTCCACAAAGAGCCCAGCAGAAAAACTGTACCATACCTAAAGGGAACACATATAAGGACTTTGAGGAATAGTTACCTTTTTCCCACATGTACTTCTAAAACTGGAGCTCACATTCCCTCAGACTCTGTATGCACCAATGGGAGAGTGCGCCATAGACTCTTGGGGGTTTGTTTTGTTCTGTTTTTTTATACTATTTTTCTAACAATTGAGTCTGTCTGCACATATCAACTAATAACCATGAAAGGAAGCACACTAGTGGGGGCTCAAGCTATAGCACTAGAAAGCCATCCTTCTCAGTCAACCCTAGAGTCTTGAAGCAATGTAAATAACCATATTTTGGGGACCCAAATAGTAAGAGTGGGAGTTGGGAAAATAATATGAACTACATTATTATTAAACATCTGACAATTAGAGGGTCTTCCCAAGCCTTCTCTTCTTCAGTCTAACCTTTGCTAGTTCTTGCTTTTGTGATTTTGGATGCCATATGACTTCGCCAGGCCAGTTACTTCACATATATAATGAAGGGGCTAGCCTAGCCAATCTCTCTCCCTTCACCCTGAACCCTTCTTTTCTATCTATTCTCTTCTCATTTTGGCCATTTTCCTCTTGGGGATATTCAGCCCTCAGAATATCTGCAGATAACCTTGTAGGTAATTTCCATTGCTAATGCAATGTTACTTCCCAGGAACAACTTGACAACTTAACTTTGCTCTCCATTGTTTCTATGGGAAAATGTGTTCTATATTCCTAACCACCAACTTGGCAAATGTTTGGTATCTTTCTTACCCGAGAAGAAATTCTGGCAACTATCTCATAGGATTTAAAAATGGTAGGGAGTAGGAAAGACCCCAGATCATCCAATTCAGGTTCCTAACCTTTTTTTCTTTTTGGCCGCAGACTTCTCTGATGAAACCTTTTAAAAATTTTTTAAAAAATTCCTAATCGAAGGAAATGCTAAATTTTAAAGATTAGTGAAAATAAAAAACTTTCCCCATATGAGTTCATGGTTTCCCTGAAATCTATCCACATATCCTAGAGCCCAGATGAGGAACTCCTGATCTAGTCCAAACTGTTTTTCACAGATCGGAAAACTGAGACCCAGAGAAGAGAAAGGGTGGTAAGTCACAAAGCTGGGATTCTTAGACTCCCTAACGCCTTTCAAGTGAGGATGACTTCCCACAGAGAAATGCAGTGAGTCCTCTCACATCCCCCACAGTATGTCTGTCCTGATAACTGTCAGCTCGGTGTCTATACCAGTGTGGCTGGAGTGAACCATGGCCCCTGTGCTTCACCCCTTTCCCTTCTGAGACGTTTTTTTCTCTGTGTTTCTGTTTATTGACTTGTTTGAAACTTCATCATCCATGGAGTTAATACATGGTCATTTGGTAGTGAGAAAAATAGGACCTTGAACCCATGTTCCCAGCCCTTATCCTCCCCAAACCTGGACAAGACAAGCCAGAGTCCCCAGTGGTGAAACCTTTGGAGTTACAGTTTGGAGAATGCAGGCAGAGGGAGGTCAGGCTCTTTCCCCGAAGATGAGTAGATGGGGGAGCTGGGGCTGGACAGGGGCTGTATCTGGGTCCCCCAAACTACTCTTTCCCTTGTCCCTTAAAGGGGCCCCATCAGATTCACTCTGCTTTGGGGATGGAAATAGAAGGGACAAGGTAATCTTGGAAGGGCTCAGTCTGTGAGGGTGGAGAGAACTCAGGAGGGAAAGAGGTTCAGTGGTTAGAGTCTGGGGTGAGAGAGAGGGAGCTTGGGACTTCCAGATTTGGTTCTTGATTCATGAGTCCCTCTCCCCTGTCCCCTAGTCATCATATGTGCCAGTGTACCAGATGCTACAGTGTGCAAGCCTGATGGGAATAGGGTAAAGGGCTCAGATGGGTCTGGAGGGGAAAGGCACCAGAAGGTTCCCAGGCCCTTCTTGCCTAACTTGGCCAATGGTCAATTAGCCTGGGACTGGGAAACCTAGAGATAAGCCATGTAGAAGTTGCTGTGTGACCTGGATAAATCCTGTATAACCCAGAGGCTTTATCATTATCACCATTAGCTGCCTCCCTGATCCATCAAATGTCTTCCTTATTCAAAACGTAAAATAATGAAAAGCTGCCAAGGAGCAGGAACACAGCCTGGGGTGGAGGGAGAATTTTTGCCCAGAACCCCTGGAGAACTGAGGCTCAGGAATCATGCTGATTCTCCCTCACCTGTTCCCACCCCTCAGTGATGGGAGAGAGGTCTAGAAAACCGAGAATGGAGTTTTCTCAAAGGCTATAGAACGAGCAATAGAGTTGCTTCCCCATCTTGGATAATGGAGAATAGACCAGCTTTTGGCTCTGAATGGGAGAATTACTGGAGTCCAGGTTTTACAGCTAGAACAAACCTCAGTGATTGCCCACTCCAATTCTGCTCAATTTACAGAAGAGAGGGGCTGGAGACAGAACCGTGACTAGTTCTTGGTCACACAGAAGACTAAGAATTTAAATCTAGATCCTCCGGCTCCAAGTCTAAAGCCTTTTCAGTTTCTAGCTGGGGATGAGGACAAGTGGGATTCATTTCTCCAGCCTGAATTGCCATGAGGGTCGTGGACGCAGCACGGTGAGCTGCGGGTGATGGGAAGCCGTGTCTGTGGGACTGGGTTCGGAGGGTTCAGGAGGGAAGGAAGGTGCCGTGAATGTGCAAAACTATTCTCTGGGGACAGAGGTGGGGACGGGGCTGATGGGGGACAAGGACATTCTGCTCCCTTCAGGAAGGTCCGTTTCAGGCATGAACTCACCACCCCTCTGGAGGAAGGGATGATTTTGTGTTTCTTGCCTCCAAATCTTGCCCTCCCGACTGCCCTCACTTCCTCCTTTGCTTGCTGGGCTGGACTGGGGCATAAATAAGTGCTCTGGGAGGTACCACGAGCCTCTAAAAATATACATAAATACTGTACACATAGGGAGGTACCCTCCACGTCTCCTGTGGCGGCTGCCTCCTCCTCTGATCCCCGGCCCCAGCCTGGGCTCCATCACCCTTCAGCCCCACCGTTTGCCTCAGCTCTGCCCACAGCCTCCAGGAAGCACTTGCAATATTGCACATGGCCCTCTGGCCCGCGGCTGCCCTGGGTGAGGGCCCCAGGGGTGTGTGGCAGGGCCTGGACTACCTGGACGAGGAGGGGTCAGGGCAGCCGTGGGGACACAGAGGGAGGGACGAGGGGCCGGGGCTGGCAGCGGCCGGCGTCCTGCTGCCTCCCGGGCGGAGGCCTCCCCGGATGTGATCCATTCTCATGCACGTGTGTGGCCCCCAGATGCACACGGAGGGGGGGTGCCACGAGGGAGACGTGGGGGGCACCCCGGCCGGGCGGGAGCCAGACCCGAGTCCTGGGCGGGAAGCGCGCCTGAGCCCGGGATGCCCGCAGTCAGCCCGGGGCCCACAGGCGCACAAGCAGGCGCAGCGGGGCGGGGCGAGCGGCCGGGTCACACCCTCCACAGCAGGAGGTGGTTTGTGCTATCGTCCCGGCCCACGGTCTCGCTGCTGCTGCCGCTCAGCCGGAAGTCCTCGTAGCCGTCCCCGCCGCTGATCACCAGCATCTTGGGCTTGGCCAGGGCCGGGGCCGAGCCTCGGTGTCGGGAAGAATCCCTTCGTTCTAGCAGAGGCGGCTTCTCGGGACCTGGGGGAACATAGAGCAGGCCGGTCAGCGTGAAAGCGGAGTCCGGCCCGGCCCCGAGCACGCCCCCGGGCTCTCCTCTCAGTCAGCGCCTGTTGGGGACGGCTCTGTGTGTCCTGTTGTTACAAACCCTAACCCCTTCTGTCTCCCAATGGACTTTCCATTTTATGCACCATTTCCTACAGTATACATTTTTTCCGTCTAATATAATTATTTCTTGCTTCTCACAAGTCACACCTTACTTAGGTAGAGACCCCTCTTGTCTCTCACGATACTTCCCAATCCACATTCCCTACTCTGCCCCGTTTTATGTTCAATATGATTATTTCCTGCCTGTCACAAGTTATACCTTATATAGAGACGCCTCCTGCCAACCACGGCACTTTTGTATCATTACTTCTAGTCATTTTATAACCATTTTCCTGTCTTCTAAAGTACAACTAGGAACTGTTTCCTGTATCACGTTCTTGACACATATAATGACTTACCGCTTATCATACATCACTTCCTGACCTTACTTCCTTCTATCTCCCACAAGCCATTTTTATGCGTAACAATTTCCTTTATGCCATAAGCTACTTCTTACAGCCATAATAATAATAGTGATGATAATCACAAATATATACAGTTTTTGAAGGCTTGCAAAGCACTCTACAGTGATGATCTTATTTAATTGTCATAACAATGGAAGATGGGTGCTATTATTATCTCCATTTTACAGATTAGGAAACTGAGGCAAATAGAATTTAAGTAACTTGTCCAGAGTTACACTGTTACTAAGTGAAGCTAGACTTCGACTCAGGGATTCCTCACTGCATACAGAAGGCTCTGTGGAGCCACCTAGTGGCCTCTTGTCAGAAACTACTTCCAATCCTTACCAACCATTTCCTGTCCATTTTAGTTCCTTCATTTCCTTCCCATCTCTTTCCCATCCTTCTCTGGACCATGACTTTTTTTTACTTCTTCCTTATGTTCTACCTTCCTTCCCTCTTTATTTTCTGCTCTTCCTCCCTCCCTCCCCCTCTTCTTCCTGCCCTTCCTTCCTTTTCTACCTCCCTCTCTCCCTCCCTCCCTTCCTCCCTCCTTTCCTTTTCTCCCTCCCTCCCTTCCTTTTTCCTTCTTTTTCTGCCTCCCTCTCCCTCCTCCTTTCCTTTTCTCCCTCCCTCCCTTCCTCCTTCCTTCTTTCCTTCCTTTTTCCTTCCTTTTCTGCCTCCCTCCCTCCCTTCCTCCTTTCTTTTTTCCTTCCTTTTTCCTTCCTTTTCTGCCTCCCTCCCTCCCTTCCTTCCTTCATTTTTTCCTTCCTTCTTTCTTTATTTCCCTCCTTCCTTCCTCTCCCCCTTCTATCCATCCACGATATTTAACTATAGCCCATTTCTGATTTTGTTTGTCTTCTTTGCATCTACCACAAGCTACCCCTGGATAAATAGCCATCTCTAGCCCTTTCTCAGTCCATTGCCCATTGACTATCCCAAAATTTTGGTGGCATTGCAATTTCATTGTAGGGAACCCCCAGCGAGAGAGTCCCTCCTGCTGATGTAAGTCATCACCTTCTCTGCCACTTCTAGGTCCAGGGAGCTGTGTGAGCCCCGTGACACTGAGTGATTTGGCCCGTGTGTGTCAGAAGCGAGACGCAGGAGCCAGGCCTTTCTGACTCTGGGCTGGCCTTCTTTTCATTATACCAAGCTACTTCTCACCATGATCATATTTTCAGGAAAACAAACAAACACACAGCAATGAAAACTAGGACATGGGCTTGACAAATCAGCACTTCTACAAAGCCTTGCTAGAAGGATTCTGGCTTTTCATGAAAACAAGGACTGCTCTGGAAAATGGGGGCCGTGCAGACGCCTCTGAAGATAGCCGCAAACCTCCTGTGACCCACTTCCTCTCCTGGGTAACATCCCCCTCTTCTATACGCTTGTTTCCTGGACTTTTGGGGTGTCTGTCCCTCCCATGTCCTTTGCGATCCTTCCTTGGAGGAAGAGAGAAGGTGGCAGCTGCGGCTACCGCAGCCCCTGGAAGTCCCTGGCTGACTTACTTGCATCATGGGATGGCGGAGGGCAGAGGAGGTCGAAGTTGTCTGGGAGCTCGATAGCGGTCAGGAAGCGCACGTGGCCCGTGTGGCCCTGGACAAGGCCCGCGGGACTCAGCGGGGCCCGAGGAGTGCTGACGGTGTTGGGCGACGTGGGCATTGTGAGCACCACCCCGGCACTCGTCCCGATCCACAGCAGGTCCTCACACGCCAGCAGGGCCGTGATCCGCAGACAGGCGGCCTTGTGTTGGCGGATGATGGCATCTGAGCCTGAGGAAAGGGGAATGGATGGGATGCAGGGGAGAACCGGGGCCTTCCTGTCTGTCTAAATGCCCCCGGCTCCAAGGCAGCGTTCAACCACCCTCCTAAAGAGGCAACAACTTCATCACGGGATGGAAGATCTGCAGGGGCCCTTTGGAAGCCTAGTCCAACCCCTGCGTGGTGGGGACGCAGAAGAAAATCCTGGGGCTAGAGTAGGGGAAGTCACTTGTACAAAGTTACTCAGTCCTTTCTCCCAGTGACTTCACTGGCAGAATTAGGACTCAAGCTCCTATGTCCTGATGCCCCCAGGCCTTGGCCATTTGCAGTCAAGTACTTGAATGAATTTCTCAGCCTGATATTTAAGGCTGAGGAATTAATTTTACTTCCTGTGGTTTCCTATTTAAATGTTTTAGTAACCATGACCCTTAGATCCTTTACTACCCTAACCAGAGGAGTAACTCCCACTATCTCATTGCTGATTAACATACCATTTGTGTATCATGGGAAGAAAAAAAAAGCTAGCATTTAAAGAACACTTTTAGGTTTGCAAATGCTTTATAATGCTTTTCATTTCATCTTCACAACCCCTGGGAGGCAGATGATAACATTAACCCCATTTTACAGATGAGGATACTAAGGCAGGCAACAATTCTGTCTTCTCTAGGGTCACATAATAATGCGTCTGAGATTGGATTTGAACTCGTGTTTTTTAATCCAAAATCATAAAATTGAGTTGATTTCATCCATAACAAATTTATTGACAGACCTGGATTCAATGTGTCTCTATCAGCTGGAGATCTCATAAGATTTAAACTAAAGGTTGGAGGCCTTAGAAGGTTTGTCCAAGGTCACCTGGCTTATAAATATCAATTTGAACCCCATTCTGCAACACCAAACCCGGCTTCCTTAGCATTAAATCATCTCATTTTCCCATCTTCCTTCTTTTCACTCACTGTCCTCATAGGCTCAATGGAACCTGAGCCTCCCCTCTCACCAGACTCCTGACCTCCCTCTTCTTCCTGTCCTCCCAAGCCACTGGCTTTCCCCTTCTTCCCCCTCTAAGCACTGGGCTCCCCCCTCTTCCCCTCCTCCCAAGCCACACCCTCCCTCTCTTCTTCTCCCCTCCAACTCCTGGCTCCCCCGAGCCTGGCCCTGGGTTTCCAGCCTGCTCACCAGCGAGCATCTTGTGCACAGGGGGGGTGATGTCCACCTCAGCCAGCTGCTCGAAGGTTCCTGAGTGGTACAGCCGCACTTGGGCCGTGCTGTGTAGGGCGATCCAGACGCCCAGGCTGGAGTTCACCATGCAGGCCACGCTGCGGTTGGGGTCCAAGCCGACCTGGAACGTGTGCTGGGGAGGCAAGGGGTGGGATGGAGAAGAGGAATGACCTTCACTTTTCTGGGCTTGGACATAATAAAGCCTCCTCTTCACATATTCCACATTCTCTCTTGTAGCCAGGCTAGCCTACTGGTGGTTCTCTGTGTAACATTCCTTTTCCCACCTACGTGCCTTTGTACTGGCTTGCACCCCGCTTAGAATGCATCCCTTCTTTGCTTTCTGAGCATCCCCAGCTTTCTTCAAGGCTCAGCTCAGGGCCTAGTTACCTTCTGCTAATCTATTTAGATCTCTTATTGGCTCTTACTCTTTATTCAGTTACTGTTCCTGTTCCAAGACTTTGTCTATATTTTATAGTTATTTCTCTGGGTACATTCTCTTTGTCTCCAATAGAATACGAACTCCTTAAGGCAGGGACTGTTTTATTTGTGCCCCCCATTCTAGCAACGTGCCCAGCACACAGTAGGTGTTCAGTTGAATGAATGAACTCAAACACCTTTATTTCTGGTGTCTCATTTGATTTTTCTAACAAAAGCTAAGGAACATTAGAAAAAAATCTTGCATTTCTATCTCTGAAACCCGAACGAGGCAAGTCTAGAGGGAAAAAATAATTAGGAGGCTGCTCATCATCCACAACTGGCTTGGGAGGAAGGTCGGGTGACCAGGTAGTGCTATCCCCAATTATGTATGGGAAAACTGAGGTCCAGTGAGGAGAATAACAATTTCCACTTTGGTAGCACTTGAAAGTTTTATAAAGTGCCTTCTTCATAGCAATTCTGTAGGGTACAGAGGATTATGAGCCTCATTTTACAAAGGAGGAAACTGGGGCTTATAGGAAAGGAAGTGACCTGGTCAGGATCACACCATGAGTCATGGCAGGGCTCCTGCCTCTCCCAGATTACCCCCTACCAAGATTTCAAGGCTGGGTGTTCATGCATTTGTCCCCATATGGGCCTAGCTTGAGTGCCTGATGCTAGTTCCCTTTCCTCCTCAAACCTGGGGCCCTCCCTTCTGTGAGGTGCTTCCCGTCCTCTGGTCCCAGGTACCTCCTGCTGCAGGCTGCCTGTGTTGAGGACAAAGATCCGATTTTGGCATCCACACCACAATTTTCCTGACACTGACACCATCTTGGTAACAGGGTTCCCAGGGCTCCCCAAGACTAGAGATTTGGAGTTCTGGGGGTCCCAGAAATGGCCTGTCCAAAGAGAGAAAAGAGAAGAGAGGGCTTGGATGGCATTCCATTGCCCCAGTGCCCTTACCCTACCCTCTAGGACTTCTGATGAGGAATCACAAACCAACTCAAAGTCACCCAAAATGGCTGGAACCTAGATCCCGTTGCTGGGTCCCAAGAGTCCACCTACTTAGCCTGAAGTTCTGGCTTCCCAGTCCTTACCCGCTTCCCGGTTATAGACAACAAGTTCTCCATTCGCCAGAGACACAAACACCTGGTTATCCTGGTACCTAGGTGGGGAGAATTGGGGGACAGGAAAGGGAGGAGTCAGCTCTTCCCCATGGCTGGCACAGGTCCAACCATGGAATCCCCCAAATAGGACTTCAGGGACGCCCATCATGAAGCAATGGTGACAGTGTGGGGTGCAATGAGACTAGGGTAATAATTGGTTTTCCAGGTACCTCCAGACAACTTAGGGAGCACTGTAGAATCTAGACTCTTGAATCTTGGAGCTAGACCAAAACTTGGCTATCATCTAATGCAATCTCTTCATGTTACACATGAGGAGGAGGAAAGGGGTTTGGTCCACAGCTGCCCTGTGGTCAGGGGCAGGGTCCTGGGCTTTTACCTCTCAGACACATTCTCTCTAACTTGCTTTCCCTGTACCCAATCAGTGCATGGATTGAGGGGCTACAAGCAAGCATGGCCCTTCTCCTCCAGTATCTCCCTTTCTTTCCAAGGCAGGGCCAGTGGGATTAGGGATTAGGGCAGGGTGAGAGGGCTTGGGGGCCAGGGACTTACATGATGGCTGTGACGGCTGCTGTATGCTGGAGCTTCATGCTGTTCTTGCGGTTGCGGATGCTGTCCGAGGACTGATAGACATGGATGCTGTAGGAACCACAGACGTGAGACAGATACCACTTTCTTCCCTGCCCCTTACCCTTGACCCCATCTACTGCCTGATGGCTCCAAGTCCATTGCTCAGCCCCAAGGCAGACTCAGCCTTCCTCTCCTGGCTGATTCTTCCTTTGGTCTGTCCCCAGGTCCTTATGCTGAGACTCAACAGGAACGAGGCTTGTTGGTTGTTGGACAGTGCCTTAGACTCCCCACGATGTAGCATTCTTCTCCTTCTCTCACCTTTCACTACCACTATTTTGGTATAGACTGTCCCCTGTCTGGACTACTGCAATAGCTTTTTTTTTTTTTTAAATTTAGAAAGGGGTTTAGTGATGCTCTTTTTGAGAACACATCTAATCATATCTACTAATACCTGCTACCCTCTCCCTCTCCTCTCCTAATAGAACTGTCCCTTGTCACAACCATGCGTATTCCACCCAAACAAGTCGTCAGATCTCATTCATCGCCAAGAGATGTGAACAGTGTTCTTGCCATCCATTCTCTTCTTCATCCAGTTCAGCTGTCTCTTGTTTCCAGAACAATCTTTCTAAAATTTTGATTAGGTTCTAACCCTTCCATGGCTCCATGCTGCTTACTGAGTCAAGGGCAAACTTTTTGGGGGCCTTTGTATCCAAAGCCCTCCATAACCTGCTGCCCCCTTCTTTTCCAGACTTAGATCATTACCTTTCATGCCCTTCCTCCCCAGCCAAGGGGGCCTGGTCTCACCCCCAGCCACACATCCTGCACTCTCTAGCTTCTGGAGGACTGCCTAGGATGCTTTCTCCACCCATCCTCATCCTCATTCACCCTTTGAAACCTGACTCGTCACTCTCCCAGATTTCACATGGTTCTTTGCTGGCATTAATTTGATACTGGGTATTACAGTCTTGTCTTCCCGCTGTATTAGACCTGAAGCATCGTGAGGGGAGGCTCTGTATCTCCATAAGTGGAGCATGGGGAAAGCCATTATAGCCCAGCTGGTGGGTCACCCTGTTGGCTCAGGATGCTGAGGCCATTTGTGTTGCCTGCCCTTCCCCTCCCTCCAGCCCCTGGGACTGTACCAGCCATCTTCAGTGCCCAGCCACATGGAGCTTTGGTAGGCTTCGGGATCCATGCTGAGCAAGTCTTCCAGGCTGCCCCGGGTGAAGGACCCACGGCTGGAGCGGCGAAGGGCTCGTCCATCCACAGGGCTGCCACCGTGGGGCCCGCTGGGGCCAAAGGAGCTGGACAGGGGCAGGAAGCCTGGCTCTGGCTCCTCCTCAGAGCTGGTTGTCTCTGCCGTAGCCTCCTTGGAGCTGGGCATCTCCTCATCTGGGGAGAGGGGAAGCGAATGTGGAGACCTAGGTCCCCACAGGTTTCTCCTCCTTGCTCTTTCCTTGCATCTTATTTTCATCCACCCTCACTCCTTTCACCCCCAGCCCTTCAGTCTCTACCTGCCTTGCCTCCTTCTCTGCATGTGGAGAACGAGTCACTTTCCATTGAAAGCCTTGAGTCAGGAATCAGAAAACATGGGACTGAGTCCACACTTTGCCCCAGACTCACTGTGTGACTTTAAGGAAGTCCCTTCCCTTCTCTCTCTGGGCTCTGTTTCCTTCTTTGTAAAATGAGGGTGTTAGATCTCTAAGGGCCCTTCCATCTTCGTGGCCCACCCCTATCTCAGGAACCCTTCCTGACTCCCCATAGCCTAACCAAGGGCCAGCTGTCATGGAAGGTGAGCATCATCAGTCTGGGACACTAGTCTCTAACCTGGCTGCTTCCCCTCTTTCCAGCCTCATTAGGCTCAACTTAGAGAGCGGCTGGATTTCAAGACTGGACCTCAGCAGCCATCCAGTCTCACCGGTACTTACCTTAACAAGGATCATCTCCTTTTCTTTCACAGAATGTTTAATATGGAAATATGTTTACCATGATTGGACATAGTCAACTTATATCAGATTGCTGGTCATCTTGAGAAGGATGGAGGGGAGGGAGGGAGGGAAAGAATGTGGAACTCAAAATCTTACAAAAATCAATGTTGAAATGACAAATGTGGAAATGTTTAAAAGGATTGCACATATTTAATCTACATCAGATTACTTATTGTTTTGGGGAGGTAAGGGATGGAGGGAGAAAATTTGGAAGCCAAAGTCTTTTTTGTGGGGGCATTTGGGGTTTAATAGACTTGCCATTTTCATACAGCTAGTGATTGTTTAGTACTAATCTGAGATCAGATTTGAAGCTAGGTCATCCTGACTCCAGAGCCAGTGCCATTTAGTTGCCCTGGAACTCAAAATCTTAAAAAATGAATTTTGAAAACTTTCTTTACATGTATTTGGAAAAATAAAATACTATTGAGAAAAAATTATTGTTGAAAACTATATATGTGATTGGAAAAAAATAAAATATGATTAAGTTTTTAAAAAACCCCCAAGGATCAACTCTACAACATACTTGCCAAGGGGCCATCCAGCCACTGCTTAGAAATCTCTGGAGATGGAAAACTCATTACCCTCTGAGACAGTACCCTCTTCACTTTTGTATGGACCTTCTTATTAGGAATTTTTTTCATTATTCTGAGCTGAAATAGGTTTCTCTAACTTCCATTCATTTCTCCTAATTCTGGCCTCTGGGTCTAGCAGAATGAAGATCTTTTCTTGAAGGGTTCCTCCAGGCCTTCAAATACTCAACAGCCTTCACTACCTTCAGACTTTACTCTGCCTGGTATACTCTTCTCCAAGCTAAATGTGCCTTCTCTCAGACAGTCCTCAGACATGCTGGCTGCCCTCGCCTGGATGAACTCCATTTTGTCAGTGTCTTATCTGCAATGTGGCCCCCCGGAGACATCCCAGATGTGATCCGAGCAGGGTAGAGGGCAATGGGACCATCACCTTCTTATTCCCCTTGCTAGACCAGGTCCCTTTTGTTCAGGAGACTTTTGCTCAGGTGTTTTCCCCTTTCTGCCTCTTTAAATCAAAGCCTGACAAAGGCCTTGTCTTCTCCAGGAAGTCCTCAATGATTGACTCAGGCCATGGAGAATTCTTACTCTTTTTGGAGCCTCTACAACATTTATAATCTGAAATGTTCCCTGGATGTCTCTCATCCAGATTGTGAGCTTCCTGAGATCAAGTCAGGGGGCTCAGAATCTACTCGAATAGTAGATCGTTTATTTTACAGATGGGATACTGAAATTTGGATGTACCACAGTGAATATGTGGAAGAGCTCAGGGCCAGATCCCTCTAATTTTAAGTTATTTTCATGGTTACCATCCTACCTCCTTTCTTTCCCATTTGCACATTATAGGAATCTAGAATCAGATAAGATTGAATCTAGAATTACAATAAATCTAGAGGTGGGGATGGGGGTGGGGTATTAGGTAAATATCTGAACTGATATTCTCTGGCTCACAGCTTGAGGCCATCTGTGTTTCTGATCCCTTCCCTCCCCCCCTGAAAACACCAGGAGAGAGGAAGCCTGTGGCTCCCTCTGCCTCCAGGAACCCCCCTAGGTGGACACTCACTACCAAAGCTGGAGGAGATGGTGGAGCGACTGGCCTGGCTCTGCAGGGTTCCGGAGGGGCTAGGAGAGGACTCGTCGTCTGAATCATCACTGTCGAAGGGCATGAGTTCTGGGCCCGGAGTACTGTTGGCAGGCCCTGGGGGCAGCTCTGGGGAAGACCCCGAGATGGAGATGTGCAGGCAGGGCTGGGAACTGCCTTCCTCCAGGGCGGCTGCGGTGGCCACCACTTCTGGGGGGCATGCTGGGCTTACCAATGAGGGGGGCTGATCCCTGCAACAAAGGGAAAGTCAGTGCAAAGTTCTGAACCTGGCTGGCGATTCTCCCCAAAGCCTGTGGCAGGGTTCTACCATGCTACTACAGAACCTCCTCTAGGAAACCTTTTTGCCTCAGTCAAGGCTTCCCCTTATGCCCTGCTGCTGGTTTCCCTGGATTCTGAGAAGTAGTCCTCCCATCACCTGTCCTGCCCCTGTAGGGTCCAGGCTAAGTGCTACCAGCAATACTCACTTTAACTTGAGTCTGTGGCTCTCATTTCTCCTTTGCCCCTATGGCCTGACCTACTTTCTTGGGTCTGGGCCCAGATACTTGTGGGGCTGGAGGCTGCAGGTATAACTTGCTCTCAGCTTGTTCCCTCCAGGAAGCTGCTTCAGATTCATTGGGCCAATAGATTTCTTCCAAGTCCATGTTTGCCTCTGGGAAGTCTCAGACTAACCAATCCAAGTTCCTCTGTCCCCATGACAATTCAAAACCTTGCACCAAGTCTGCTTCCTCCAGAAATTTGTTCTAGACTATCAAGTTGGCCAGTTACTCACAAACTCTTGCTCCAAATCCAAATCTTTCTAGAAGTGATCTCTAACATACCTGTCTTGGCTCTCCTATGTTCAGAGGACTTCAAAACCTTGTCCCAAGTCTATCTCTTCTGGGAACCTTCCCAGATTGATCCTTCTGGAGATTCCCAAACCCTAGTTCTAAGCCTCTAAGAAGGTTTCCCAGACTAAAGCTGGGGGAGGGACTTGCATGGGCCCCTTCCTCTGACCTCATCGTGCTCCCCCGGCCCAGGACCCCCAGTACCTGAAGCCGTTGTTGCCTCCTCCTCCTCCTCCACCAGGCTGCAGGCCAGGCACAGATCCCATGCAGAGGATACGGGCAGAACAGACAGCGATGCAGGCCTCCACGGTGGGCTCGGCTCTCAAGCTCAGCAGGCAGACCTGTCCCACATAGCCATCACTGTTGCACACCCACACCTCATGGGCACTCTCAGCGCAGGTGCTGTGGCTAGGGGAGGCACAGGAGAACTGGAGGAGAGGGAAGGAGAAAGAGTCAGTGTCTGCTGGGACGGGGCATTGGGAACAGCATCAGAGAAACAAAGACACTCGGAGATGAGGGGTTCTCGGATACGCAGGCAATCCACCTGTGCCTCTCTGAGAATCCTCCTTACATCATCCCTGTCACATGTCCTCTGCCAGGAGGCCTCTAGTGAGGGAAACTTGCTACACAGTCCCAGACATTCTCTTTGCTGGGCTATAGGGAAGAACTGGAATGTGAAAGTAGCAGTATTTTAGTATGTTAAAAGGAGAAGATTCCTTAAAATAGGAGCTATCCCAAAGCGGAATGAACTACCTCAGGAAATTGGGAGAACCTCCCTCATTAGTTTCAAGTAGAGGCTAGATGGTCACTTGTCAGAAATGTGTTAGAGAGCCGTCTTGGTCGGAGAGACACATGTTGGGTGGGGTGCCCTCTTCCACCAGAGTTTGTCAGTCTGTGACCTGCCTGTGACTTACAGACTCTAGCTGCTCACCTGTGAGATATCTGGCAGAGGAGGTCCTCGTTCATTCTCTCCCCTAATGCCACTTCCAGCACTGAAATTTTGAGATATCTGGCTTTCAGGATTCTTTTTTCTGGTTCTAAATCAGTGTATGACTCTTCCTGCCCTTTGGACTAAGTGACCTTTCTAATATGTGACTACCTCTCTTCCCTATGAAGACGGTCTTGGATGCTCCAAGGGAAAGCGTCCAGTCTCCTAAGTCTAGCTGAGGCCACGAAGTAGCTCCGTGGAAAGAATACTGGGGTTGGAGTCCAAAACACCTGCGTTCAAATCCTGCCTCATTTACTAGCTGGGTGACCCTTGGCAAGTGCCTCAGCTTCCTCGACTGAAAAATGGGAATAATAACAGCTCCTACCTTTAAGGTGTTGTGAGGATCAAATGAGAAATGAGAAAATATTTGCAAGATGTTTAATTAACACAGTGCCTAGTGCACAATTGGAACTATATAAATGTTTACTTCTGTGAAGACCGAGTTAGCACCCTGGATGCCTTAGAATCAGCTGGAGTTTGGATAAGTCTTTAGGGGTACAAGTGAAGAGAATGGACACAGGATCTCTGTGATCTTCCTTTTTCCTCCTCTACCATCAAAGTGACTCTGGCTTGTCTTACTCCACCCTAATCCTTCCCACAATTCCCTGTATATACCAAAAGATTGAAGCAGCACAGAATAGTGGGAAGGGCCATTTTCCAAGCATATGCTAATAGAGTGTTGTCCAATCGGTAATTAGCCTTAAGTGCGCGGTTGTCCAACCTCAGTGCATCAACTCAGAATGGTTTCAGCCCTTTACACCCTTCCACCATTCAAAGCCCTCCACAATCAGAGGCCATAGAGTCCAAGCTGAGGACACTGATGACAGAGAGCTTAAGTAGCTTGTCTAAGGTCATGTAATTAGAAAATGACAGCTAATGGTAAGCCCAGGCTCTCTTACTTCCCAATCCAACCCTCTTCCCACTGTACCACTCTGCCATCTTTAATATACCAAGCAAATGTTAGCTGGTATTAATATTGTTACAAGTGCTCTCCCCCTCTATTAGAGAATGAAGCTCTCAAAAGCAGAGTTTGTTAGCTCTGTTAGCGTTTTGTAGACTGGAGCACCCAACACTCACTCAGCTGATTTTATAGAATTGACCTGGGGAGTCAGAACAGGGGAGGACACCTGTTGGGGGGCACTGCGGGTAAGGCATCATGGTGGGGCACAGGGCCTGCTCCAAGGGACCTGAAGAAGCTCTAATGACTGCTGTTTCTTCTTGCCTCCAGAATAAAATACCAGCTCATCATCTTGGTATTTAATGTTCATCAGAATCTGACTCCAGGCTCCCTTTCCAGGTATATTTCATATTATCCCTCTTGACCCATCTTATGTTCTAGCTACTGGCCTACTTGCCAGTCTCCCACTTTCTCATTATTCCTCCATCTCTCATTTCTGTGTCTTTACAAAGGTGGGTCTCCGTTCCTGGAATGCCTTCTCTCTTCACTTAGTTCCCTTCAAGGCTCCCCTTAAGGACCCCCTTCTACATACGGCCTAACCTGATTCCCCTAGTAGCTAGTGTCCTGCACACACACACACACACACACACACACACACACACACACACACAGTCTGCATTTACTTTATAAATATTTTATATTTTTTTTGGTGTTTATATTGTTTTCCCCCACTAGAATATGAATTTGTTGAGGGCAGGGGTCATTTAATTATTATTTTGGTGTCTCCAGTGCCTAATTCATAGCGGCCACTTAAATACTTATAAAACGAATGAATGGATTTTAGTTAGAGAATTCTATATAAGTAAACTTGGGAGCTTTTCAACATGGCTTCCTTCAAGTCCCAGCTAAAATTCCCTCTTCTCCAGGAGGCTTTTTCCAGCTCCTCTTAACTCTAGCGCCTCCCTCTTTTAATTATTTCCCAGTTTTCCTGTATGTAGCTTATTTGTACTTATTTGTTTGCTTGTTTTCTCCCTTGTTGTACTGTGAATTCCTCAAGGATGGGGACTAAATTTTGCTTCTTTTTGTATCCCCAGCACTTAAAGCACAAAGCCTGGCCTATAGTAGGCAGTTAATAAATGGTTATTGAATAAATGAGTGAAGTAAATTTTTTTAATGCACATTGTTCAAAAAACTGTTCATCAACAGTTTATTATTCCTGAATCTGAACTTCTCCTCTCTTAACCTGAGGGATTCCTATTATTTTTGGGATAGGAAGAAGAGGAGATGGTGGAAGGTGAAGCTCCTAGAGAAGGGACAGTGGGAGAGAGGTCCTCTGACCCTTGGAGATGGGAGCTGGAGCCTCAGAAATGAGAGCTCACCCCTGCCTGAGGATAGGTCAGCAGAAGAGAGAAGGGGATTTGAGGATGCTGCAGAGGACTGGATCCCTCAGGAGGAGACCCCCAGGCCTACTCTTACCTGCATACCACTTCGGGTTTTCATGATGGGGATGGCTTTAAGGAATTCTGGGTCCAGACAGTTTTTGCTGGAGGCTAAAATGAACAGAGATGGAGACAGATGAGTAAATGCATAGAGGCTGGGGTGAGAAGTAATGAGGATTACCCAGGGCAGGCAAGTGGCTAGGCAGAGTGATCAAATGAGAGGCTTTTTTGTAAAGCCCTTAGCACAATATCTGGCACATAACAGATGCTTATTAATACTTGTTTCCTCTCTTCCCTCGTTGAAGATGATGAAGGCAACAAACTAGCTGTTGTAAACCCAGACATACCATTTAACCTCATCTCCTTTAGTTTCCTCTTCTGTAAAATGGAGAGGAATATTAACATCTACCTTGTAGACTTGTTGTGAGAATCAAATGAGATAATAATTGGAAAATATTTTGTGTAATATTTGTAAACTATAGTGCTTTTAAGTTTAAAAAGCTTTTAAACTTTTAAATATAAGTATTTTAAAATATTTAAATATAAATATAAAATATAGTGCTTTTAAGCTTTTAAATATAAGTATTTAAAATATTTAAATATAATTTTTATTTAAAAAAAATTTAAATATAAATATAAAATATGGTGGCTCTTAAGCTTTTAAAAGCTTTTAACCACATCTCACAAATATTGTACAAAATATAGTGCTTTAAAGCACTATATAAATGCTGATTAGTTGTTCTATAAAGTGTATAAAATAAAATATACAGGATTACAATGGAGACCAAATATACTGAAATAGAGTTATCAGTTATCAAAATAATAAAAATTCCAGAGTTCCTGACCTCCTGAAATCCTCATCTAGATCTCTAAAACCTAAGCTTTAAATATCTGTGATCCCAGAAGGCTGGGAGGACTAAGTACTAAGGACAGAGTCAGGGAGACCTTCATCTGGTGCAGCTCCTTCCTCAGACCTGAGGCCCCAGCTGGGGAAGGGACTTGCCCCAGGTCACACAGTTAATAAGTGATGATGTCAGCCCAGCCCTCCTGATTCTTGGCCCTTGTCTCTCTGCACCACATTATGGTGCAGGGAGGTCCTCTGGCTGGCTTGGGGCTGGACTGGAGCTGAGCCAGCGCACTCACCGAGTTTCCGCTTAGCTTCATCAAAGGCCTGCTCAAAACCGACCCTGGCGTCCGGGTGGGGGAATTCAAAGATGAAGGTATCAGTGCCCTCGGGCCGTGTGGCAGACAGTTCCACCTTGTTGGGTGGAAAGGAGAGGGTGTAGCACAGGGCCTGCTTCTCGGCCAGGTCCCGGTGGGCAGCGGCTGTGAGCTCCTTGATGACATCATCCAGGCTCTGCAAAGCAGGTGAGATTTCAGTTCTCACTCCAGTCCTCCTGGCTTGGGGGCCCCACCCAGACCCTCTCCTTTTCTAGGGTGTGAGTCTTATCCATACCAGCTTCAGTGCTGCCCTTAAGTCCATAGAGCTTTGCTTTCAAGGAATGATCTCTTCCTCCCTCCCCCTGCCTCCTCACCCTATTCTTCAGGATCCAGCCCCATTTCCTGCAGCCCATACTGTCCTTCCTAAGCTCCAGGATTTACTACTCAATTCTCTCTCACACTGACTTGATCTTTGCATTTGCCCTGTATCCCCTTTAAGGCAGGGCTGCCATGTTCTGCCCTCAGATCACAAGCTTCTCCAGAGAGAAGAAGGCTGTTTTGTCTTTAAATCTGGGGCTCTCTGGAAACAGGAGTTATGTTACTCCTTGAGAGTGGGGCGTCCCTAAAGCAGAAGTCACATCCCCTTACAGGCTTCTCTAAGGGGCCATGTCTTTGACTCAATCTTGAAGCCCCTTAGACACAGGGATGCTCTGATTCTGGGGGCTCCCTAAGACAAATGGACTGCATCTCTGCTCTCAGATCAGGAAGACTGTGTAAGGGACCTGATATCCTACCGCCAGCTGCCTAGGACTTGGATTGGAGGAGAAGCTAGGACAAGAAACTAGAAAGAGTGTCTAGGGAGGTCTCACCTGATGGGGGAAACTGAGGCTCTCAGAGAGCTTGCTGATCTGGCCCAGGGTGTTCAGATCTTCATCCAAATGGCTGATGGCTTTCTGGACACTCTCCCGGTTGGTAGCATGGGAAGCTCCTTGGGGAGGGAGAAAGTGGGACAGGAAATATCAGGAAGATTAGTCATAGATAGGATAAAACAGGGGGGCAGGGACCCAAGGCAGAACAGCTAGTCAGATCAGCATGTGGCAGTCTAGTTTGTGACCATCTGGTGATCCTGGTTCAGACAGAATTCCTGTCTTTCTGAAAGTCTTCTCTAGAATTACCAATCTTAAACTATAGAAGATAGAAACTGAGAATGCTGAATCATAAAAATATTCTATATAGAATCTTATAATGTAAAATTATTAATCCAATTGAGAATTTTAGTATATATTTTAGAAACTTAGAATTCAAAATTTTAGAGGAATCTTAAGATACAATTTAGAATGTTAAAGAATAGGGTCGTAAGATACAATTTAGATTGTTAGAATGTAGAGTCTGCAAAGGTTACAATTTATATTTTAGAAGGTAGAATCTTAGGAGTATGCAATATAGACTTCTAGAAATATTCAATTTAGAATCTTGGAAGGCAGATGTAGTCAATTTGGAATATTAGAATGTAGAAGTAAGGAAGCAAAAAAAAAAAAACAAACCCCTGAGAATCATAAATTTCTTAAGCTAAGAAGTATAAAATTAAGATTATAACAATGTCAAACCATAGAAGCACAAAATTTAGAATCTAAAAATGTAGAAGTTTAGAAGCCTACAATCTTGAATCTTAGCATTCAAGATTTGAGAAATATAGAATTAAAATGTTAGAAGAATTTAATTTAGAATCTTAGAAGTATTCAATTTAGAATGTTAGAAGGCAGAATTTTAGGTTACAATTAAGATACATAGAATGCAGAATTGTAGATGAACAAAATTGAGAATTGAAAATATAGATTTTTAGGCCTATATAATTTAGAATTTTCGTATGTGGAATCTGAGAATATATAATTTATGATCTTAGGATTCAATGTAGATGCATACAATGCAGAATCTAAGAAATATAAAATATCTTAGAATGTAGAAATGGAAATAGAAACTTTAGAATTTTAAAATGTGAAATCAGAGTCCATAATTTAGAATTTTAGTATTTAAACTCTTAGAAACATTCAATTAAAATGTTGTTAAGTCGTGGACCAATCTAGAATATTAATATACTGAATCTTAAATGTATTCAATATAGACTTGTAAAATGAAGAAAGAAGAAATGTTGGCATTTTAACTTGAGAATCTTAGAAATATGCAATTTTGAATTTTAGAATGTAGAATCACAGAAGTATCCAAATTACCATCTTAGAGGTAGTCAATTAAAAATCTTAGAAATTTCAAATTAAGATTCTTAGAATGAAAAAAATCATATAAATAAAAAAATTTAGAGTGTTAAAAAGTAAAGTTTTAGCATATACAATTTAGAACCTTATTGATATTCAACTTGTAATTTTTTTTTCCCGAGGCAACTGGGGTTAAGTGACTTGCCCAGGGTCACACAACTAGGAAGTGTTAAATGTTTGAGGTCAGATTTGAATTCAGGTCCTTCTGACTTCAGGGCTTGTGCTCTATGCACTGCACCACCTAGCTGCCCTGATTTGTAATCTTAGAATACTGAAATTTAGAAGCATACAATTAGTATTCTTAGAATAAAGAATAATAAAATTTATAATCTTAAAATGTAAAAATATCAGAAGTGTAAAATTCAGTATATATAGATATATAGGTATATTTATAGGTACATTTAGAATTTTCTTTGCAGAATCTTAGAAATAAACAATTATAATCAGAGAATGCAGAAATGTAGATGTGTTCAACTAAGAATTTTATGCTGCCAAATCTTAGATGTATACAATTTTGAATCTTAGAATATAGAAACAGATAATTATTCAATTTATAATCAGAGAAGTATTTGATTAGGATTTATATAATGCAGGCTCTTAGAAATATGCAATTAAGATTCTTAAAACATAATGTCTGAGAAATATTCAATTTAGAGTATTCAACTTATAAATATAAAAAGAATTATCTTAGAATAATTTAGAATATAGAAATGTAGAATTTTGAATTTTAGAATGTAGAATTGTAGGGTTCAATTATGAATTTTAGAACATAGTCTTAAAAGTATTCTTTAGAGTACTACTAGAATACTCATAGAGTTTAGAGCATTAGAATGCAGAATCTGAAAATAAAGAATCTTAGAAATAGTCAATATGGAACATTTAAAAGTGAGGTCAAAGAAGAATGTAGTTTACCATCTTAAAAGTATTTAATTTAGATTATTAAAATGAAAAATCTTGGAATTTAGAATCTTAGAATGCAGAATTTGAGAAAGTAGAATCTTAGAGATATACAATTAATATTCTTAGCAGAATGATAGAAACATGAAGTTTAGGATCCTAGAATATAGAGATATACAATTTAGAACTTTGGAATCCAGAATCTTAAAACTATTCAACAAAGAATCTTAGAAGTATAAAATGTAGAATCTTATAAGTGTGCATTTTTTTAATCAGAGTTCTCTTAAAATAATGGTTTTTCCCCCCAATTATATGTTAAGATAATTTTAAACATAAAAAATTTAAAATTAAAATTTTAAAATTTTAAAAAGAGAGTTCCAAATTCTCTCCATTTCTCTGCTTCCTGAGACAGTAAGAAATGTGTATAGGTTATACATGTGTGATTATGCAAAACATATTTCCATATTAGTCATGGTATGAAAGAAAACAAGAAGTGGACAATTTAGCAAAGTACAATTTTAAAAATATACAATTTAGGTTCTGTGAAGTGTTAAATTTAGAATTTTAGAATGCTTAAACTTATAAGTATTCAATTTAGAGTCTTAGGATGAAAACTCATAAAAGTAGACAACCAAGAATTAGAATGTGGAATTTAAGAAGTATACTATTTGAAATCTTAGAAGTACTCAATTTAGACACATAGAATAAAGATTCTTAGACAATTTAGAATCTGAGAAGTAGCATTTTGAATTTTAGAAGGTAGAATCTTAGAATGAAAATACTGAAAGTATACAATCAAGAATTAAAAGATAAAATCTAAGAAGTATATGATTTTGAAACTTAGAAGTACTCAATTTAGACTTATGAAATCAAGAATCTTATAAGTAAACAACTTAGAATCTGAGAAGTAAAATTTTGAATTTTACCCTGTAGTATCTTAAAAGGATTAAATGATAACGTTGGAAAGATTCAGTTTTGAATGTGACAATGCAGAATCCTAAATCTAATAATTTAGACTCTTAGAAGGTAGATTTTTAGAAGTATGAAAATTAGAATCTGAGAGTGCAGATTCTGAGAATTTAGAATCTTAGAAATACATAATCTAGAATAATAGGATGCAGAATCTTAGCCCTGATCAATTAAGAATCTTAGAATGCAGACCCTTTCTTAGAATTAGTCAATTAAGAACATTAGAAAGAAGAATCTTAGTAGTATACAATTTAGAAGAGAAGAATACAATTCATAATATATAATTTAAGATCTTAGAAAATGCAATTTAAAATGTTAGAATGTAGAATCTTCAATGCATATAATTTAGAATAGCCAGTAGAATCTCAGAAGTATTTAATTAAACTCTTAGAACTGTATAATGAAGATTCTTAAAATGCAGAATTGCAGAATTTTGAAGTGTAGACTTTTAAGGCATACAATTCAGATTCTTAGTACATAGCCTTACCATATAGAGAAGTAAACAACTTAGAATTTTAGAATGTTGAGTGTGAAAAGTATACAATTTAGAATGTTAGAAGTATTCAGTTTAGATCTATAGAATGAAGCATCTTAGAACTATTCAATTTAGAATCTTAGGCTGAAGAACCTTGGAAGTACATAATTAAGATTGTTATAATACAGAATCTTAATACTATAATATTTAGAATAATAAAATGTTTAATCTTTGTGCATATAATTCAGAATCTTAGAATGAAGAATCTTGGAAGTATACAATTTAGAATCTCAGAATGTAGAATCTTCAAAGTATAATTTTAGAATCATAGAATGCAGTATCTTAGAAGCATGTCAATGAAACTCTTAGATTATAAATCTTAGAAGTATGCAATTAAGATTCATAGAACGCAGAATCATGGAAAAATTGTGATCTAAGAAATGTAGAATCTTATACAATACAAAAAATTAGCAGGAATCATAGAAATATTCAATTTAGAATCTTAGAAAGTAGGGTCTGAAAAGTACACAGTATTTTATTTTAGAAGCGTTCAATTTAGACTTGTAAAATAAAGAATCTTTGAAGTAAACAACTTAGAAGTAGAGAATGCAGAATTTTGAATCTTAGAATGTAAAATATTAGAAGGATACAATTATGAATCTTGGAAAGATTTAATTTAGAATGTTAGAAGGGAGGCTTAAGAAATTACATATTTAGAATTTTCAAATGCAGATGCTTAGAACTCAATATAGAATCTTAAAATCAAGAAACTGAAAATAAAAAATCATAGAAACATATAATTAAAATCTTAGAAGTATTAAATTTATACTTTTAAAATGTAGAATTTTAGAATCTATTCTATGATTCTTAATTTTATACAATTTAAACATTAAAATGTTAAATTCTAAAATGTGTCTAAGATGACTACATTTTATTATTCTAAATATTATGCTATTATCATTCTGTATTATAACACTCTTAATTGTATACTTCTAAGATGCTTAGAAGGCAGAATCTTAGAATTATGCAATTTAGATTCATAGAAGTATTCAATTTAGAATCTTAGAATGCAGTGTCAGAGAAGTATACAATTTTAAAGCTTATGATATAGACTTTTTAAAGAATTCAATTTATAATTTAACAAGTATTCAATATGATAAATATTCAATTTAGATTATGAGAAATAGAATCTTAGAAATAAGCAATTTAGAATCACAGAAATATTCATGTAAAAATCTTGGAATGAAGAATCTCAGATGCTTTAGAATCATAGAATATAGAATCTTAAAAGCATGCCATTATATTAAACAGAATGCAGAATTCTCTTAATGTAAAATTTAAAATCTTAAAATATAGATTTGAGTACACAACTTAGAATCTTAGATGTATTGAATTACTATTTTTAGAATGCAAAATTTTAGAAGTATTTAGTTTGGAATCTTCAAATATAGAATTTTAGAGTATACAATTTAGAGTTTTTGCATTAAATATTTAGAAGTATTTAATTTAGAACATTAGAATGTAGACTAGGAAGTATACAAATTTTTAGGATCTCAGAATGCAGAATCTTAGTTGTACTTTAAAATAATGGAATATAAAATTTTAGAAATATTCAAGTAAGAACCATAGGATGCAGAATCTTAAAAGTATACAATTAAGATTCTTAGAATGCAAAATCTTTGAATATAAAAGTTTAGAGTATAAAATTTATAATCCTAGTATGTAGATTATAAGAAATATACAACTTAGAATTTAGAGTCTATGAAGTAAATAATTTATATTCTTAGAAGTTATAACTTAACATTCAAAGAATGGATTATCTTAGAAGTAAACAATTTAGAAAACAAGAATGTAAAATTCTGAGTTTTAGAATGTAGAATCTGAGGATATAATTATGAATTTTAGAAGAATTCAATCTGGAATCTTAGAATAAATTTGTATTGAATATGTACTGAATTTAGAATTTAGAATCCAAGAGTAAAGAATCTCAGAAATATTCAATTTAGAATATTGAAAGGTAATATCTGAGAGTATACCATTTAAAAATTTAAAACTATGCAATTTAGACTAGTAGAATAAAGAATCATGGATTTGTGCAATTTAGAATCATAAAATGAAGAATTTTAGAAGTACTAAATTAAGAATCTTAGAATTATGCAATTTAAATTCATGGAAGTATTCATTTAGATCTTCGACCATAGATATTAGAAGTGAAAAGTTTAGTCTCATAATGCAAAAAAAAAAAAAAAATTAGACATTTAATTTGAAATTTTAGCATTTAGAATCTTAGAAGTATTCAATTCAATTCAAAATACACTATTAGTTTTTTTAGACTGTAGAATCATAGAAGTATAAAATTTAGGATCTTGAGATATAGAATCTTTGAGTATTTGATTTAGAATTATAGAATATAAATAGTATAAATATTCAATCTAGAATCTTAGGATGCATAATTTTATCTATATACTACTTTCAAACACTACATGCAGAATCTTAGAAATATTCAATTAAGAATCACAGAATGCAGAATATTAAGAGTATATAGTTAAGATTTCATTGAAGTACAAAATTAATAGTTTTTAAAAGGTAGGATCTTAAAATATACAAATGGAAACTTAAACATTTAAACTCTTTGAAGAATGCAATTTAAAAATCTTAGAATGAAGGATCTTAGAAGTATTATATTTAGAATCACAGAAGAAACAACTTGGAGGTAAATAATCACAGGATACAGAAATTTGCATATCAAAATGTAAAATCTTAGAACAATTCAATTATGTATCTTAAAAGTATTCAATTTATAATATTAGAACAGGATCTTAGAACTCAATAATTTAGAATCTTAGAATGATCACTAAGATTTTTAGAATGCAAAACCACAGGAATATAAAATTAAAATCTGAAAAGTAGAAACTTTAAAGCAAACTATTTTTAATCTTAGAAAGTAAAATCTGAGTATTCAGTTTAGAATCTCAAATTAAAAAAAAAACACTTCAGGACACAATTTAGAATCCCAGAATTCAGAATCTTAGAAGTATAAAACTTAGAATATTAAAATGTGAAATCTTGGTAGTACATAATCTAGAATCTTAGAAGTTTCAATTTATATTCTTTCAATGTTAATTCTGTTAAGTATAAAATTTAGTGACTTAAAATGTGGAATCTTAGAGTATATTATTTATAAGCTTAGCATATAGATGCTTAGAATTATACAATTTAGTATCTTGGCCTATCTGATTGAGGATATCAGAATGCAGAATTTTAGGATTATTCAATTCAAACCAAATAAAACATTTTAGAGATAAAAAACCAGACTCTTAAGAATACAGAAATCACCACCTTAGAATGTAAATACTTGGAAGGATTCCATTATGATTCTTGGAAGGACTCAATTTAGAATCTTCGAATTCAGCTTCTTAAAAAAATTAAATTTAAAATGTAAGAAGCATTTCATTTAGAACACTAGGATGCAGAAACTTAGAAACAATAGATTTAGACTTAGAGACTAAAGAAGTTCAGGAGATAGTTTTAAAATTTAGAATTATAGAATGCAAGTTCTTAGATGTATTCAGTTAAGAATCATAAAATGCAGAATACTAAAATACGAAATCTTAGAAATTCAGATTAATAGAAGTATTCATTTAAGAATTCTAGATTGCAAAAACTTAGAAGTAAACAATTTAGAATCTTCAAAAGTTCAATTAAAATTCAGAAAAAGATTATTTAAAATCTTAAAATGTAGTTTTAGATATATATATATATACATACATATATATATATACATACATATATATATATAAGTAATTTAGAATCTGAGAATGTAGAATCTTAGAAGTATTCAATTAAGATTCATAGAATACAGGATGGTGGAAGTAAAAACATTAGAAAAATGCATAATCTTAGAGTACATAATTTAAATTGCCAACTTGGAGGCTGTTATAAATAAACAATTTAGAAGCTTAAAATGTAAGAATGAATGTAAGAAGAATACATTTAGAATCTTAGGAGGCAAAATCTTAGAAGTATTACATTTAAAATCTTAGAAGCACTCAATTATGAGTCTTAGAAATCTATTCTAAATATAATTTTAAGAATAATAGATTTCAAAGATATATTCAATTTAGACTTGTAGAGTGAAGATTTTTAGAAGCAAATAGTTTAGAATTCAAAATTTTGAGTTGTAGAATGTAGAAGCTTAGAAAGGTTTAATTATAAATCTTGGAAGGATTGAATTTAGTATCGTAATACATAGAATCTTAAGTGTAAACAATTTAGAATCTTAGAATGCAGATTCTTAGAAGCATCTTAGAAATATAAATTGAGAATACTAGAAATATTCAATTCAAAATCTTACAGTGCAGAAGTACTAAATTTAAAATCTTGGAATCTTTGGAATCTTAGAATGCAGTAATTTAGAAGTATACAATTTACAATCTTAGAAGGCAAATCCTTTAAACTAAATGATAGTTCAAATCATTAAACTATATGATTTAGATTCATAGAAAGTAGAATTTTAGGATCATAAAATTTGGTATCATAGATGTATTCAATTTTGTATCTTAGACTGCAAAATCTTAGAAATAAAAAATTTAGGATTTTAGAATCCAAAAAATTTAGATGCATTAGAATCTTAGAATTTATTATAACATATAATCTTAGAATATTATATAACATAATCTTAGAAATATTCAATTTAGAATATAGAATGCATAGTCTCTAAAGTATGACATTTTGAATATTAGAATGTAAAATTTAGAATACAATTTAGAATCTTAGAGGGATTTAATATAAAATCTTAGAATGCTGAATCCTGTAATATAGAATATTAGAACAGACAATTTATCATCATAGAACTATTCAATTTAGAATCTTAGAAGGCAAAATCTCAGCGGAATATAGCTTATCTTAGAATGTAACAAATATGTAATTTATAGAATGTAGAATTTTAGAAATATTCAGTTTTAAACCTGATAATTTAAAATCTTAGAAGTAAACAATTTAGAGTAGGATTGGTTGAATTCTGGCCTGCTGCCTGTTTTTGTACTGCCAGCAAGTTAAGGATATTTTTTTTTTTACATTTTAAAATACAATAAAACTTTATTCAAAGATTAAAAACCATTGTCAGCTTGCCTTGCTGGCTGTACAAAAATAGGCTGCCAGTAGTTTTCCAACCCCTGATTCTTAGAATGGAAAAATATAGAAGCATACAATTAAGAATCTTAGAATTATATAATTTAGCTTCTTATAATGTAGAAACTTTAAAGCATTCAATTCAAAGTCTGAGGATTCCATTTAGATTTATAGAACACAGAATCTTAGAAGTAATTTTAAATTATAGAATGATGGATCTTGAATACTTCTTAGATTCTACATACTAAGAGTGATATTCTATAATATCATTCTTAGTATGTAGAATCTAAGAAGTATTCAAGAGTAGAATATCACTCTTAGTATGTAGAATCTAAGAAGTATTCAATTAAAAACTTAGAATGCAGAATCTTAGTGATATTAAAATTTGATTAGAATTAATTTAAAATTTTAGGATACATAATCTAAGAAGTAGATAATTTAGAATAATACAGTGTAGAATATAAGAAGTATATACAATTTAGATAGAATCTGAGAAATATTCAATTTAGTATCTCAAAATGAAGTATCTCAAAATTTAGAATATTACAAAGTAGAGTGTGAGAAAAATACTGCTTACTATCTCAAAATATAGAAAATTAGAATCCTAGGATACAAAATCTTTCTATTCAATTTAGAATTTTAAGATGCAAAATATTAGAAATATATAATTTGGAATCTTAGAATTTGTACTATTAGAATGCATGTTACAAGTAAACAAATTGAAATATTAAAATATAGAATCTTAGAAGTATTCAATTTAGAATATCAGAAAATAGGATCACAGAATTCAAATTAGAATCTTAAAAAGTAAATCTGAGAAATGTAAATTTAGAAAACTTAATAGAGAATATTTGAATGTACAATGTTAGAAATCTGTAACTTATGTAAATTTTTAAAAGTATAAAATTTCGCTTTTTAGAATGTAGAATCTTAGAAATACAAAATTTAGAATTCTCGAAGTATACAATTTAGAATGATAGAATGTAGAGTCTGAGATTTATATAATTTAGAATCTTAGAAATATCCAATTTAAAATACTGGAACACAGAATTAAAATATTCAGATTAGACTCTTAGAATTCAAAATCTTAGAAGAATGCCATTTGGAATCCTTGAATTTAGAAACTTTGAATTATATAATTTAGAATACTGAAATGTAAAACTTGTACTAAATTCAGAATGTAGACTTTTAGAATTAAGCAATTTAGAATGTTATAATGAAGCATCAGAGAAGTCTTAACTTCAATTTGTTGATATGTTGGAACTCTTTTGGAAGTGATACAATTTAGAATCTTATACAATTTGCATCTTTTCGTGCAAATAATTTAGAAACTTGGAATGCTGAGTCTTAGCAATATATAACTAACAGATCTTTAGCAGCACTGTGCTGGTAAATGTTCAATAATAGACTGGGGGTGGGGGTGGGGAAGGATGTAATTGTGCAAGACATATTTTTAAATTTAATCTGCATTCTTAACACTTTCCCCATTACTCTCTTAAGTGGAGATAATCAACAATACAATAAATCAAGCCTAGATGAGGAAACTGAAGCACAGAGAGATGAAGTGAATTTCACCCAGCTGGTAAGTAAGAAGTCATATCTGGATTCAGGTCTTCTTGACTCCATGCCCAGAACTTTATTCAGTCCAGCACCTAGAATGTAGGATCTTAGGGAAAAAGAATTCAGATTGGAGACTTTTAGAAACACAGACTCCCAGAGTCTTGACCTGGAGGGTATCTAGTACAAATGTTCTCAATAGTGTAGGAAAGTTTTCTGGATAGAAGGATCACTACACAGCTCTGTGGAACAATACCAATGGCTACCCTAGCTTTTGCACATAGCTTTTCTCCCCAGTAGATTCACTATACATGCATTTATTGAATGAACTACTCTGTGGGGTTACTGTGGGGCCCGAAGGGTCTGAGCCGTGCCTCCCCCTCTGACCAGAGTATCTCCGGACTCTCACTATACCTTTGATGATGTCTGCATCCTCCAGGGGCAGTTTCCACAATAGCTTGTACTTGCTGGCTATGTCAATGACGCTGGCGGCCGTATAGCTACAGAGAGAAGAAGGTCTGAATGAGTGATGGGGCCAGAAGGACAGAGTACCCAGCATCAGCTCAGATCTGACTCAAAGAAAGTCAGAGCTGGAAAGGGTGTTGGAAAATAGATGTTAGAGCTAGAAGGGACTTTTAGAATGATGTCTTCATACTTTCATTTACAGATAGGAAAAATGAGACCCAGAAAGAAATTGGGACATTTCCTAAGTAACACAGAGGGTTTATGGAAGAATTGGGACTAGAAAACTGATGTGTGGACTCTTAGGCCAGATTACTCTTCATTATTCCCCCAGGAGAGACAGGGAAACTGGGAAGGTCCCGAGAATTAGGCCAACAGAAACTAGAAGACAGTCTGAAATCCCGGGGTGCAGGAATGGGCTTCCCTTCACATATTTAGCTTAAGATTAAAGCTCTTCTTCTTTCAATGGTATCTCTTCCATGAAGCCTTCCCTGGGTACTGCAATGAAAGTGGTCTCTCCCTTTCCCCTTTACTCTCAGTTCTTGACCTAAAATCTTCTTGTTTCTTTCTCATATTATAGTTCAATATATATATATAGTTCAAAAGTTTTTGTCCTTCCCTCTGAGCAGAGGTTCTGTTTGGGTCTGTTTGGATCCCTCTTAGAATCATATTTTAAGATAATTTAAGGAAATGAGAAACTTTAATCAGAGTGGAGAATAAAGATATATTTTTTTAAAATTTAAGTTCATGGACTCCCTGAAATCTATCTATCTCTTTATCCCTTGGTCTATGCACTTCAATAGTGAAGAATTCTTGGATTAAGGTATCCTTGAAAATAGGGGTAATGAGTTGAAAAATGAATGAATAATTCCCAGAATCCCAGATCACACAGGAAGAAGGCAGAAAAAACAGGACAGATGGGGTGGGGGTGAGGGGTGGTGGCCTTGGCCTGAGAGCTCTGGTGTGGGCTGGTGGAGCCTTGCCCCTGCCCCTGCCCCTGTCCCTGCCCCAAGTCTCCTCCATTACTCACAGACTCATGGAACTTCTCCGCAGGGAGCCGGATTTCCGCTTCAGGGTGGTACAGACCAGGAGGTCACTGAAGAGGAAGAGAGATCTGTCCTTCTTGCCACCAACAGCCTTCTGCAGAAGAGGGAGACAGAGTTCAGGCTTGGCTCCTAAGGGAGAGGAGTCATGAGAGACAGTGCAGTGGGAAGGACCCTAAGCCTAGAGAGAGAAGATTGGGAATCTTCCCCGAGCTGAGTCACCATCTTGTGCTATAGCCTCAAACAAGCCCATTTCCCCTCTGAGTTTCAGCACCCTCCCTTATGATAACCCCTGCCTCCCTCACTAGTTAGGAGTGACAAAGAAGCGGCATTAGGTTCAGCAAAGAATACTGGAATGGGAGAGCCCTGGCTTTGGGCTGTAGGTGACTTTGGACATCATCTGGGTCCCCTCTCCCCCACTGCTCGGCTGTAAAAATGGAGAGGTTGGACTGGTTTGTTTTTAGGGGCTCTTTTAGCCCTAAAAGTATGTGAGTGTATAAAGTTTATGAGAGGGGCTTCACACTACAAAATAAGGTACCCATCTGAGGTACTTGGTCATACCTTTCCCTAATTGAAGATCAGGTATCATCATTGCTGGCCCTCCTCCAGTCCCCACCTGAATCATGACATGGAGTGCCCTCCCTCTCTGAACATTATGGACATTCCTAACTATTAGAAAGTTTTAGGACTCAGAGCTATGATTTGCCCTGATCTGACTTCTCCCCAAGGTGCCTAATTCTTCCCTTTGGGGTCACACCTTTGTCTTTTCCCACGAGAGTCTTTCAGATATTAAGAATTAACTAGAGGCAGTTAGATGGAAGAGTCCTGGGTTTTGGATTGGGAAGATCTGAGTTCAAATATGGCTTTAGAAACTTAATGAGTCTGTAACTCTAGTGAACTCATTTAGAACTGACTCATTTCCTCATCTGTAAAATTAATAGCACTTACCTTATCTCTTAGGATTGTTGTGAGAATCAAATGAAATCATATTTGTAGAACATCTTGCAAACATTAGCGCTCCATACTAATGGAATTATTAATAATAATAATAACTCACATTTACAAATTCCTTTAAGGTTTACAAAGTGCTCTTTTTCAAATATCTCATTTGATCCTTACAACAACCTTGGGAGATATTATTATTATCTCTTTTTTATAGAGAAGGAAACTGAGGTCCAAGATCATACAGCTAAAATCTATGAAGCAGAATTTGAATTCCATTCTTCTTGACTCCAGGTTCGCTAAGCTACATCTCTTCCTTATTATAAATCAGTTATTTTATCCACACTCACCCTTCTTTGGTTCTTTTTTTCTCTTTCCTCCAGCCTGAATAGCCCTACTTTTCCTATACTGCCTTACTGTAAGGATGTCACTCTTGGAAGAAACCTTCAATCTTCCATTTTTACTGAGAGGAAAAGCTCAGACTCAAAGTGAGGGAGAAACTATGCAAAGACACAGACTCAGGCCTTTGGCATTTGCCAGAGTATATGCCCTCCAAAGACCAAAGCATCTTTACCTCTTCCAGCAATGGGTTGGACACACAGTGGCCATTTAATGAATAATTGTTAATGTGCTCAAACAGGAGACTGTTTAATTCTCTCATCTTTATATCTCTCCAAGTGTTGAACATAAGAACTGGCCTACAGAAGATACTTTTAAAAAGTTTGTTGAATTGAATTAATAGATGACAGTGTCCCCATTTCCAAGGATATTCATATTTTAATGAGGACTTTTAAAAACTCCAAAGCCTTCAAAAGAATCCACTTCTTATGGTGGAACCCAAGTTATAAGAATGGGCAGGAAGGAGATTAAGAAAGACAGAGGGAGATGCTGGAGTCCAGGACTAACAGCATGTGTGCAGATAAAAAGGTTCTGCTTCCCATTCATAAAGGAGGAGAAGCTGGGGATGAGGGTCTGGGTGTGATAGGGGCTAATTCTTCTCTCTTTGGTGGGAATGAATGGAAAATGGGAAAGCTTGAGGGAGGGAAGTTAAGCTGGATCTTACCACCTCCACAACCATCTCCTGCCTCAGGAACCTCCTCAGTGGGGCCTGGAGCTGTAGGTAAAAAGAGATAGGGGTCAGAGGTATCTAGTGCCAGAGTCAGCCAGTCTTAAGTGACTTTGAGGAGACAAGTGTGAACTTCTTCCCATTTTTTTGCTTCTAGAGCAGGACAGAAGCCCTGGGTTCCTTGACCCTAGGATTTCTAGATGGCCCCATGATCCTATCCTCCATATCCCATCCTGTGAAGAAGTGTGATTGTTAGGGGTTTCCTTCATTCTTTCTGCACAAGTCTGCTTACTCTCCTCTGCTCAAAATCTGTCCGTGGCTACCCACTGCCTCTAGAATAAAGTTCAGGTTTTTGTTCTTGGGATTTGAGGCTTTCTACACCCTATGCAGCCTCTATTTTTCTGGGCTTATCTCATTTTACTATCTCTAAGAAAACTAGAAGACTGCCTAGAATTCCCTCCATCTCTTTCTCTTACTCATCCTTTAAAACTCAAGTTAAATGCTTCTTCCTCCAGGAAGACTTTCCTGATCTCCCTGCTGGATGAGTGAATTGTAGGGGAATGCTGCATTTTTCTTCTATGATTCCAGTTTTCTGAGTTTGTGTCTTTGCCCCTATTAGGTAGTAGGCCCTAAAAGAGCAGGGACTGTTTCTTTGCTAAAATGTCCATCTCTTTCAGTCCTAATGTGGGCTTTCCAATCCACAAGGATTTATTCTGTGTTACTACATGCTGGGCTATAGACATATGTGGCAGCTAGTTGATGAATGATCATTAATTGAATTTTTAAATATTATATTATTTTACCTAGCCTGTGTAATTTTTGTTGTTGTTGCTGCATCATGAGCTGTAGAGGACAGTGGATAAAAATGTGGTAGGTAAAAGAATGGCTGCCAAGAGCTTCCAATGCAAATTTGCAAGAAGGAATTTTAATGTTGTTGTTATTCAGTCATTTTAGTTGTGTCCGACTCTTTTAGAGCAGGGGTGGGGAATCTTTTTTCTGCCAAGAGCCATTTGGATATTTATGACATCATTCATGGGCCATATAAAATTACTAACGTAGACCTCAAACAATAGGAAGTTATTGTACCTAGCCCATCATCACCTGAGATAGCCTTAGCAAATGATTTCACAGATATGGCCTGTGGACTGGATGTTCCCCACTCCTGTTTTAGGGAACAGTCCAAAGTATAACATATCAGATGGCTTGCTATCTTGGGGAGAGGGGAGGTAAGAGATGGAGGGAGAAAAAATATGGAACTCAAAAGCTTACAAAAATGAATGTTGAAAATTATCTTTATATGTAATTGGAAAAATGAAATACTACCAAGTAATTTTAAAGAAGAGATATGGAGACAGAGACAGAAAGAGAAGAGAGAGAGAGTGAGAGGAAGGGGGGCGGGGAGAGAGAAAGAGAGAGAGAGAGAGAGAGAGAGAGAGAGAGAGAGAGAGAGAGAGAGAGAGAGAGAGAGAAAGAGAGAGAGAGAGAGAAAGAAAGAGAAAGAGAGAAAGAGAGAGAGAGAGAAAGAGAGAAAGAGAGAGAGAGAGAGAGAGAGAGAGAGAGAGAGAGAGAGAGAGAGAGAGAGAGAGAGAAAGAGGAGATGGAGGGAGAGAATAGTAGAGAGGGACAGCATTTGTGGAGATGAGTGTCAACCATCAGTGCAGGTGACCCAGGAAAATTCTGGTCACCCAGATCCTTAGTGTTGTCAAACAGGACTATATCAAAAATGGCTATAGTTTTATTAGTGGAAATGGCTTTTAGGAAGCATCATCATCTGTTTTGCCAATATATACTATTGTTTTGGAATATACCCTATTGATATGGAAAGGACCAAGGGTCCTTTAGAGCTGAAACTTCCTATATATGTTGTCATCCCCACAGGAATGGAAACAGGGCTGCTAAACTGAGTACTGATTTGTGTGAATAGTTAATCCGTGTTCTGATTATTCAGATATATACTACATATTTCCAATAGCATGAGACCAATTTTAGATAATTATAACTTTGAATAGTATAAATTCAAATATATATGAACATATTCCAAGATTCATTATTCTCACTAATCAAGATCTAGCTGTAATCCCAGAGCTTAGTACAATGCTTTATACAAAGTAAACACTTAATAAATACTTTGTTATTTATTTATTCATTCATTCAAGAATTGCACAAGTGCACCAATTGCACATGGTATTGAAAAGTCATATCATAGTATAACCTGGATTATGTAAAATAAGCTAGCTGATTTAATAATTTATGATATACTATATTATGTTATTATATATATTATGTCACATATTATAACCTATTGATATATTCTATCTCCTTTAGTGTATTAAAAGAGTCTGGAGAGCAGGGATTGTGTTTTATTTAATTTGTGATTTTTCTATTACTGAATCCAGGATATGTACTGAGTAAATGGTTTGGGAATCAATAAAAGGTTGAGGGAACTTCCTGGAGTGAGAGTTTTCATCTGGCTTTTCTTTCTTTCTGCTTCCCCCATTCCCCCCAAGGTCCATCCCAAAGGTTCCCCGGGCCTGCCCACCCCCTACCCCAGAGTTCCTCGTGCCCTCTCTGGAGTTCTGTCAGGGCCCGCCTTCCTCCCCTCCTCCTCCCATCCCCCAGGTCCCCCATACATCTTCCATGCCCTCGATGTGGGCCTCGATCTCCAGCAGCACTCGGGCATGTCTCTCCACCTCTTCTGCATTCTTCATGCCCTTGTTAATTTTCTCAGCCACTTGCTTGATGTTCCGATGGGCGTCGATCAGGAACGGCCGGTCAGGGTGGTCCTCGGGGGTGTGTTTCAGGAGGTCCTTTTAGGGGAACAGGAGACATGAGAAGCTTCAGCTTGGGAGAGAAGCCCCCTTCCCATGTTCAGACTTACCAGGGCATGAGAGGGACTATGGGTGACACCAGGAAGAACTTTTCCCAGCCCAGATCAGGCCTGGAGACAAGGACTCTTCCACCTCTGCTGTTTATGCCCATGTGCCATGAAGCAAGACACTTATCTCTCGGTCTTCTCATCCGCAAAATGGATGCATTGGACTAGATTGTCTTAAAAGTCCTTCCCAGCTCTAAATTTTACGATCCTGTAATTCTCTTATGGGCACACATGCTCAATACTTGCTGGAACTGGGGCAGATGGTGCCTCAAATGGTTAGTATTCACTAAGACAAGAGATGATATAGGGTGATAGAAAGAGCCCCGGTCCCTGGGACAAATCTGGGATTTGGTCCTGACTCTATCACCTATTTAGGGATGAGGTAGCCCTGGTAAAATCCTTCCCATCTCTGAACTTCAGTTTCCTTCTCTGGAAAATGGAATAATTAATATCTGTATTAGTTACCTCATAGAGTTATAAAACTTCATGGCTTACAGATATGTGAATTATTACAAAAGTCTGACCCTAGCTTCCTGATGCAAATGAAGTTCAAGCTTCCTTCTGGGATCCCAGATAGAATTCTGTTGGAAAGACACTGGTCTGGATGGTCAGGGTAGTCTAGTAAATGTGGGAACTATGAATAGATTTTTTTCTATGTGCTTTCATTTTCTTTCCTTTTTTTTTTTTTAAATAAAGTCTTATTGTGGACTTTGGTCCTTATATCAATGTCAATTCCAGATATACCCAGCCCTCCATAGAATGTCTTTCCTTGTAACACAGAAAAATAATCAAGCAAAACCCATGGTTACAGTGACTGTGTCTGATAGCATCTGCAACATTCCACACCCCTGTTCCTCCATCTTTCCAAGAAAATGAAGAAAGTACATTTCCTCTTCACTTCTTGAGTTCTTTCCAATGGTCTATAGTCCTATGAGCACAGTTCAGAAATAACTCCTTCTTGTAAACTCCCTCAGGGAAACCAGCTTCTCATGAGGGTCCCATTGAAGGAAGGACAAATGAAGTAATAAGCACAGAGGATTATAGTCAGAAAACTTGGGTTCTTTGTAGATGAAATAAATAATTTAGGAATCTTATTTTGCTAGTGACCCCTGGCAAGCTCTTCTCCCTTTTGGGGTCCCAGTTTCTTCATGTGGGAGTTGGTCTTTAAGTTCCTTCTAAGGTTCAGACCTAGGTTTCAATTTAGTGGCCCTAAAGCAGGGAATTGGGAATTTGGAGAATAGTCCTCTTCACTACCCCCTTTTCTGGTAGGCACAGAGCACACTGAAGCCCCTAACAGATCATGGCAGCAAGGCTGGGTTTCTCCTCAGGTGTCCTTCCCCCTTCCCACTCACCCTTCCCAGACTTCCATTCCCCAACTCACCTTCACAAGCAGCTCATAACGGGGGATCCTCTGTACCGGCTTGATCATGAGGTCAGATAGGGCCTGCTTCTCCTTGTTTTCCCGCATGCTTTGCTGCAACATATGTATATGTGAGGTGGGATGGAAGGGCCTGAGAGCTTTTATCCTCAAGCAAGCAGAGCATCCCCTGTCCAATCCCAGGCTCAGTCCTGAGAGAGGCAGAGACCCTGAAGAGAGACTTATATAAGGAAGGAGAGAAACCCAGAGATGAGGACAAAGACAGGATTGCCCAGAGATGGAAAGAGAGAAGGAATAAAGGAGAGAAAGATAGCTAGAGACAGAAAGACAAAGACACAGAGAGAGAGAGACAGTGAGAGAGACAGAAAGATCGAGACAGGGAGACAAAGACAGAGAGAAAGACAGAGATACAGAGACAGTGAGAGAGACAGAGTCAGTGAGACAGAGATAGTAAGAAAGAGAGAGAGAGAGAGAGAGAGAGAGCTTGTGTGAGAGTATATAAGAATCAAAGAGATAGAGAAAGATCAACAGAAACAGAAAAGAAAAGACAAGATCTATCTTCACAGTTTCTGTTCTTGGCAGCCTCTTCTCATCCAGTAAGGGGTTGTTTTTCAAAATGAATCAATCATTGTATGTATATACAGAGAGAGAGAAAAGAGGGAGAGAGAGAGAGAGAGAGAGAGAGAGAGAGAGAGAGAGAGAGAGAGAGAGAGAAAGAGAAGAGAAGAGAAGAGAAGAGAAGAGAAGAGAAGAGAAGAGAAGAGAAGAGAAGAGAAGAGAGAGGAGAGGAAAGGGGGAGGGGAGAGAGGAAAGAGGAGACAGACACAGAGACAGAGAGATAGACACAGAGAGACAGAGACAGAGAGAGAACAAGACAGAGAGACAGAGACAGAGACAAAGACACAGAGAAAAAATGAGACAGAGAGACAAAGACCAAGGAAGACACACACACACACAGAGACAAAGAGATAGAGACAGAGAAAGAGAAGGGAGGGGAGAAAGGAGAGTGGGGGAGAGAGAGGAGAGGAAGAGAGAGAAAGAGAGGGAAAGAGACAGAGACAGAAAGAGACAAAGACAGAGAAGAGAGAAACAGAGAGAGAAAGAGAGAGACAGAGAAAGAAAAGAGGGAGAGGATGGAGAAAGAGAGAAAGAAACAGAGACAGACACATAGAGAGAAACACACACAGAGAGACAGACAGAAACAGAAAGAGAGAATGACAATAGAGATGCTGCTTGGGGCCGGTGGGAGAGGGGAGGGAACAAAGGTTTAGGAGAGAGGGGGAGGGAGGGAGGGATGAAAGGAGAAGAGAAATGGGAGAAGAGAGAAAGAAGTGAGACAAGGAAAGGAAGAGTAGGAAATTGGAAGTGGGAAGAGGGAGAGAGGAGGGGGAAGGGTGAGGAGGGGGCGGGAGGTTCTTTTCATTTGGTTGAACTGTTTTGCTTTATTCATTTTCTATGTATTTTGTATATAACTGTGTTCATCTTATTTCTCCCCAGTAGAGTATAAATTCCTTGAGGACAGGGACTGATTTTTTTTTTGTCTTTATATTCCTTTGTACATAGTAGGGGCTTAATCAGTGTTTGCTGAATTGAAGTGAATTAAATTGAAGGCCTGATACACCATAAGGGCTCTATCATGTACATAGACTTTCTCTTGCTGCAAAACACAGGAAATGACCATTTCAAGTGATACAAAGTCCACTAAGATTCCAGCTTTTCCAGAAGCTCGAATTCTTTTTTTTAACTGGGGAAGAGACAGTAAATTTATATAGGAATTTAGGAAAACGCCCTCCAGCCAGCCCAGGTCCTCAGAATTTTTCTGATTGGCTGAAAGGGAACTTGGGATTGTAGAGTGGGCCAATGAGCTTGGACTAGTGCACAAAGGTGGATAACTCCCAAATAAGGGTGGGTATGTGAGAGTGGGAAATGGTGTCTCGGGAAAATAGATGCCATTTTGTTTTTGAATCACAAGAACCTATAAGTGTCTAGTCTTGATTTTTCTTTACAACTGCACATCTAATGCCATTCTGTGAGTGTTATCATTAATAGAAAGCACTCTTGGGGATTGGAGTAAGTAGTGGCAAAAGTTGGGAACAGAAAAAAACCAGTGATGTGAATACCAGATACCAGTGCCCACAATGATAGCAGGAGCAGGAAGGTGATTAGGGATGGGAACAGTGGACACCAGTCCCTGAGCCCAGGAAGCCAAACAAATTCAGAACCAGGGTAGGTCCAGGAAGCAGAGACTTCAGATAGGGGTCAGGGAAGTTTGGAAGGGACTAAAATGTGACAGTCCTTGACCTGAAGACAAAGGTCCTCAGGATTTCCTCCATATAACAGGAGTTTATAACTTTTTGTGAAGCCTGGGGACCTTTTCTCAGAATAATGTATTTAAGTGCATAAAAATAAAATTCCTAGGATGGCAAAAGAAACCAATTATATTGTTAATTATTAAAATGTTAATGATTAATAGTGTTAATTATTGAAATATTTTTTAAAATCAGTTTATAGTTTAGAAACTGTCTTAGAAAGGAATTGGAACCTTGAAAGTTGACAAAGTTCAGTAAAGGCCTGAAGCTCAGGGTAAAATCCCCTCCATGTTGTGAGCCTTCAAAGTTCACAAAAATAGTCCTTTTTTTTTTTTACATGGAATTCAACTTAATTCAATTTAAGTTAATTCTAAATCGATTCAACAAACACTGCCTAAAGTCCACTGCGTGCACATTGCTATATAAGACTATATCCCTGCCTTCATGGAACTCATGGTCTATTAGAATGGGGGTCCCTTAAAGCAACCAAAATAACCTCATTGGGGGTGGGTAGAGAGGATGAATTGTGTCCCCAAAGTCTAGCTCCTCATCCCAACATTCTCTTCATGGGGGTTCCCTCCTGCCTCCTTCTCCCCAGGCTGAGAGCCATTCCTGTGGGAGCCCCATCTCCCTATGCAACCTGGGCCCTGTACCTCCAAGAATTTGAGAAAGGCAGGCCGAGCTTCCTTGGCAATTCTCACAGCATCTTTGGCATTGAGGAAGTTATCAATGTAGGCTGAGTAGATGTTCACCAGGATGTCTTTGGAGAACTGAAATGGAGAAGAGGTGGGTGGGTGGGTGGGTGGATGTGAGGAAGGGTTGTCTTAGGGATCTTGATCTATCCAGTTCTCCCTGACTGCTCTAAGACCCACACTAACTCTAAGGCCCATATTACATAATAATCATCTTTGGACCATAGAATTTAGACCTGAAAGGACCTTAGAGACCTTCTAATCTAATCCTTTTATTTTATAGAAGATCAAACAATTGGTCCAAGTCACACATCTAGCAAGGATCAGAGCAGAGCTTCCAGTTTTGTGTCCGGAGTTCTTTCAGCCTTCCCACTCCAAGTCTCAGCTGCCTTGGGGTCAGCTCTATATTGAATCTAACCCTTAGATAGGGTGGGGGCAGGAGCAGTCAGTCATGGCAATATCAGTGTCTGGCTTTGGGATGGTCTCAGTATTTAGAGTAGAGGAGCAATATTTGGATCGGTTTCCAGGTTAGGGACAGTGTGACCTCTGGACCTACAGATCTTCCTATTACCTTCAGGATCTATCTAGGTTGGGGTATTAGTATCTGGGCAGTATCAGCATCTGGGATAGGAAAGTGTCTTGGTTGTATCCTGTGAAGATGGAGCAGGAAGCAATGTGACAGTCTGGATTTATGTCCCTGACTGGGCAAAAGGGTGTCTGTGGCTGACAGTCAGTGTCTGTGCCTGAAGGTCAGTGTCCAAGGCCAGAAATCCCTGGGCCTGGAGGTCATTGTTCAGAGAGAAGGTCAGTGTCTGTGCCTGGAGGTCAGTGTCCAAGGCCAGAAATCCCTGGGTCTGGAGGTCAGTGTTCAGAGAGAAGGGCAGTGGCTGTGGCTGGAAGTCAGTGTCCACTTTGGAGGGGGTCAGTGTTTGGACCTGGAGGTCAGTGTCCAGATGGGGTAGACATGAGTGTGCAAGGCAGGAGAGAGTTGGAGTCCAGGGTGGGGTGGGGTTTTTTGGGCAGGGCTGGAGTAGGGGAGAGTGGGGTGGACGGTGCTCACCGACTGCACAAGCAGGTCGCCCACTTTCTGCCGAGTGTGCCATTCTTGCACACGGTTCTGCACTTGCTCCAGAAACTGTTCATGGTGCTCCAGCAGCTCTGGAATCTGGTTGAAGATCTCATCCACCAGGGACGGGTCACACAGAACTGCATTCTCTGGCTGCTTGAGTGGCTGCATGTAACCCTGCATGGGACCAAGATGGGTTGGGAGGTGGCTGGGGCTGGTGAGCAGGCAGCTCCCCTCACTACTGAGCCTCAACCCTCTCAGGTCCCATTCAGTGAGACAAAGACACAGAGAGAAACATGCCCCAGGACACGTGTGTGCACATACATGCACACACCAGCAGTTAGCCAGTTTTCCGACTGCATTTATAGCCACAAGTCTTTCCCCACTCCAATTCATCCTCTAGGCAGTTGCAGGATGATTTTCCTAAAGCACAGGTTTTCCCATGTCACTCTACTATTCAATAAACTTCAGTGGCTTCCTATTACCTTCAGGATCAAATATAAAATCCAGTTTGACATTTAAAGCTCTTCACAATTTGACCTTTTAAAAATATATTTCCAGTCTTCTTATACATTACTCCTCCTTCATATATTCTATGGTCTAACCAGACTGGTCCACTTAATGTGCTTCACAGATGTTTGAGCTCCCATTACCATACCTTTGCACAAGATATTCTTATGATTACACTGTTCTTTTTCACCCTCATTTCTTACAAATCTGGGTTTTCTTCAAGTTTCAACTTCCCTTTCCTTTTTTTCCCTCTCAATAGTAATGTATTTTTCCAAATGTACATAAAGATAGTTTCCAACATTTGTTTTTGTAAAACTTTGTATTTCAAATTTCTTTTCTCCCTACTTTACTTTCTCCCTCCCCAAGACAGCAAGCTGATATAGGTTAAACATGTACAGGTCTTTTAAACATATTTCCATATTTGTCATGTTGTGCAAGAAAAATCAGATAAAAAGGAAAAAAATACAAGAAAAAAAAGCAAGCAAAGTGAAAATAGTATGCTTTGATTCACATTCAGTCTCTATATTTCTCTCTCTAGCTGCAAATGGCATTTTCCATCCCAAGTTTATTGGAATTGTTTAAGCTTCCCTCTCAACAGGGTGCTTTTTCAGGCTCTTGTTCCCCTTTCCTTGGGGCTGTCTTCTTTCTAAGGCTGCCCTCTATGGCTTCTTAAAAAAGTCTAGTATCAAAGGAGATAATATATTCAAAGTTCTTTATAAATAAAGTACAGAGGCTATAAGTTTGTTTGTTGTTGAGTTGTTTTTCAGTCTTATCTGACTCCATTTGTGACTCCATTTGGGGTTTTCTTGATACTGGAATCGTTTGCCATTTCCTCTCCAGCTCATTTTATAGTTAAGGAAACTGAGGCAAACAGGGTGAAGTGGCTTACCCAGAGTCACACAGCTAGGAAGTGTCTGAGATTGCATTTGAACTTAGGTCTGTCTGAAATCAGGCCCAGCACTCTGTTTACTAGCTGCCCCAAGTGTAGACCAGTCTTGGGTCACACAGCTATCTCTTTGCAGAACCAGGATTTCTGGTTCCCATCACCTACACTTGGCTACCCTGGAAGGAAAGCACTTGTAGGGCTTCTCTCTGTGCTTACCTGATTATTCAATTGCCATGGCAATGGAAGACAAGGCCAGTGGAGCAGCATTAATTAAGCATCTACTGAAAGAGATGGCCCTTGCCCTGTGGGAGCATCTAGTCTCAATATATTTTGAATTCTGCTACTTAGCACTTGAAAACCCTTAGGAAAATCATTCAGTGTACTGCTGGGTCTCTGTAAGCTAATTCACAAGCAGAGTGGAAGGTAGAGGCAGGGTGCTGTGAAGCTCCATCCTAAATAGCCAGCTGAGCAGCTGTGGGCTCTGAGGAAAACCAGGGCAGGCATTGTAATCACTGTTAATCACTTGGAAGTCTACGCTGTTTAGAGCCCTTGAAGGACCACAAATCCTTTTCTTCACAACAACCTAGTCCATAGAGAAGGTAACAATTATCGTGGCCATTTTATAAATGAGGAATGAGGTTCACAGAATCATGGATTCTGATCTAGGAGGGACCTCAGAGGCCATGAAGCCCAATATGCTCATTTTATAGATGAAAAAACCGAGGTCTGCTATTACCCAGGTAGGAAAGGTCAGGGCGGAGGTAGAATGGTAGCCCAGAACCTTTGTCTAAAGATCAGAGTCAATGTTCTCCCCACTGTCCTGTGTTGCCCCTGGTCTGCCCTGCCTCAGCCTGCTTTGGGATGGGGATTGCATTATATATTCACTGAAATCTTCTCGTCATTCTGAAGATTTGTGATCTTGTTTAGACCTGTGGAAAAACCATCTCACTTCCTTATTTTTCCAATAGAAACCAGACACACACCATTCTACTTCAGTATTTTTCCATTGGAAAGACACAAACTCTCTTTCCCATATCTCCAGTGGAAAGACATACACCACTCCATCCCCCATCTTTTTAATGGAAAGATACACAAGAGTCATCCTAATCCCCTTTTCTCCAATGGAAGAACAAAGATATTATTTTTTTTCCTATTTCTCCAAAGATAAGATTCATGAACACATTCTCTTCCCTATTTCTACCTGACTTCCAATTTTTCTCCTTTTAACCCTGCATGCCCTTTAGGTCAGGGGAGTCCAGATTTATACTCTTAGATATCAGGACATAGGGGAGATAGGAGAGGTGTGGATACTCTTACCTAAGACAGAGTAGATAAAAAACAGAGCCCCTTGCCCTGTCCCTGGGCCCCTCACCTGCATCAGCGTCCGAAGAGACTCCACATATGACTGTTCTGTGTCCAGTAGGGTCATGATGACATGTTTTCTCATGTCCTGGGAGAAAAAAGAGAATGGGAGAGGATAAGACTTCATTATGGGGACTCCCGTTTTCATCACTGTCATTGCTCAAGGCTAAGCATGGGGGGAAAGAATTCCCCTCTAGCTCAATCTTTAGAATCAATCCCTTTCCTCTCTTATTTCTGCCCTATTATTCCTGGGTTCTTGTATGTCCTTGTCAAGTACAAGTATCATCTGCCCTGCCATATGAGCATAAACTTTGTAAGGTGGCCCATTATGGGTACACAGCAGAGTCAGAGAATCCAGACTGATCCAACTGAAGCAATGATGATGATGACGATGATGATGATGTTAGGTGATGTATAAACATCCTTTAATCAGAGCTTTGAAATAGACTTTTAAAAATATTTTATTATTTTCCCAATTCCATTTAAAAACAATTTTTAACATTCATTAATTTTTTTTACCTTCAATTTCTCTTCCTTTTTCCCTCCTCTCCCTGTTCCCTGAGATGGTAAGCAATTTGAAACAATAGACTTTTGACATAGGCAGCGTAAGTATGATTATACCCATTTTATAGACTGAGAAACTGAGTTCTAGAATAAGGTGATTTTCCCAGAATAATAAAGATATTAAGTATCAGGTTTAAGATTAAAGAACTTAGATCTTCTGATATCATGATCATGATGACCTTTGCAGGGAGGGTCTAATTGCTAGGATGTCAGAACCCTAGAATCTCAAAGGAAAGGTATCTTTTCCAACTTCCATTCAAGAAGCAGGACTACATCCCCAGCTTCCTCACAGAGACCTCTAGCGATGGGGAGCTCATTCCTTCCCCAGACAGCCTCTGGGACAATACTCTTTGTGAAGTTTTTCCTTCATCGAGCCAAAATCTGACTCCTGGCAACTTCCATATAAAGTGGCTCCCCATTCTACCCTCTGGGGTCAAACAAAACAAGCCTAATTTGTCTTCCCAACCATAGCTCTTCAAATCCCTAAAGGCAAGCTATCAGGTCTGCCCTCTTCCCCACCAGTCTTTTCTTCTCCAGAACAAACATCCCTAGTTCTTTCAACCCACTTACACTGTGACCTGGTCTCCACACCTGGTCATTCCGTGTCCTTTGGACACTCCTCAGCTTGGCAATATCCCTCCACAAAGGTGAGCCCAGAAAGGAGCATGTGGTCTGCCCAGGCCACTGACTGCTAGGTGCTAGAACCACCAGATGTCAGACAGAGCTGGGAGGAACGTATCACATCACCTCAGGCAGAGGCCCCAAACATGGCCAGGGGGGCCTCCACTCTCCTGAGAGCTGCCTGAGCCAGAGTAAAATGAAATTAGGAAACATTTAACAAAATAACAAAAATGCAATGCTACACAAATATTACATCTTAACAAATCAACTGACTTATTGACTCAGTCAATGGACTAGATTGATTAAGCCAATATGTATGTGTTCCCTAAAGAGCTTTATGAATGAATGAATGAATAGTCCTTGTTCCTATTTGAGTTTGATATTACTGAATGAATTGTAATATCTTAGTTTGAGAGGAGAGGAAACTGAGACCCAAATAGGGCAGGGTCAGAGTATTTGAGAAGTAGAGCCAAGACTCAAATCCAGACCATTTGTCTCCAAATACAGTACTCCTTCTCCTCGATTGCCCACTGTATTCTCAAACCCCACCTACTCCAGGGGGCCATTCCTGATGGCTTTAGCCCACAAAGACCTCTCTTTTTCGCTGTGTTTTGGCAGCCCCAACTCAGTTTCTCTCTAGGCATTGACCAAGATCTGACTGGGGCAGCTGACCTTGTTCCATCCCCGAGTGTCAGCCAGAACTAGGATTCCTAGTAAAGAGAGCCCAACAACTGGACCTTTCCAACTCCAATATGGTGGGAAAGGGGCTACCTCAAATATAACATAAAACTCTTGCCTCCTTTGCCTTGTTATCTACTGGTCAAAGTCTCTGTCTCAACCAAGTAAAAATGTTTTGAGCTGATCTAGGTCCAAAATGTTCTCTGTTACATGGAGATCACAAGAAACAAAGATGGAGAGCTAGAAGGCAGAGACCTTAGAGGTCACCAATCCCAACATTTTCATTTTATAAATAAGGAAACTGAGACCCAGAGAGGCAAGTGATCTGCCTGAGCTCGCACTATTATTAAGTAGAATCATTTGAAATCAGGTTTTCTTGACTCCAAGTTTAATTCTCTATTAACTATATCAGTGTCTCACATGGGACTGAGGCAGGGGGTGATGTTTAAGATTCTAGGTTGTATGTGTGTAGACTTTAGCATTTGTATCATCGATTGTATCATATACCCAAAGCCATCCTATAGTCACCAGAGCCAGCCCCTGCCTCTTGGGCTGAGATAGATATTGACATCTTATACACTAGGAAGCTCCTGTCCAGGAAAGCTATTTTTACAGCCTCCCCTGGTTTCCCTTCTCAGAGAAGTCTAAGAAATTTCCTTCTGAAATCTAATTTGAATTTTTCCTGATATGAATCAGGGCCCCATTTCCTCTTGTCTTGCCCCAGGGCCATCCTTGGTGCTTAAAGAACCATGTTGTCCTGCTGGGATTTCTTATCCCCAAATCTAATGCTATCCACTGAAAGGGGCTTCCCCAAGAGCTCCTAGGCCAGTCTTCCGTGTCATGTACTGGGGAAAGGAGCATTCTTTCCTGGCTGGAAAAAGGGAGGATGGGGTAGAGATAAGTATATGTGGGACTAGGTGAGCAAGGAGCAAGGTTGTGTCGGGAACACCTGTAAGAAAACTCAATTGTGTCCCCTCATGAGATCAGAAGGTTTTGGGCGGGGGGTTGTCTTAGAGCTCATCGTGTCCATATAGGAAACTGAGGCTCAGTAGGAAAAGAACTTGCACAGGGTCACATAACAAGTAAATAGCAGAGCTGATGGTCAAATCCCAATGAAGCCAATGGACTCCAAAGCCAAGGCGCTTTCTTCCACAACACGTCGCTTTCAGCCCACCCCCGTCCTGCAGATGCCTCCAGGGCTCCCCTAGATGGCTTCCTGGCACAGAGACCTAGACCAAAGAACCTCAACTTCATGTAAGTCTGAGGGAATCACAGTCCCTAGCTCAGACACAGAGAGATACACAGAGACAGGGTGAACAGCCTGGAGAGAAACAGGGACAGAGACCCAGCAAGAGATTCATACAAAGACAAAAAGAGGTGCAGAATTCTGCTCTACATAGCCATGAAGGCAAAGAGAGCTGGGGACAGAGATGCAGAGATGTATGTCTCAGGGGCCCTCGGAAGGCTAAGTGTCTCCACACGGGGACGCACAGGGGTGCCCTGAGGCTAGATACCTGTAGACTCAGCCCTCCAGAAATGCTAGATCCCAAGTACCCCAACAACCCTTGCCCCCAAGTCCTGTGAAGTCACAAATACTCCACTCCTCAGTGGGTACTGGGAGGTCTTAGTATCCCTAGAACAAGCCACCCCAGAAGTACTTTGAGGTCCGAGATACCTCAGGGCCGAGTTCTCCAGAGGTACTGAGGTCATGGACACTCACATCCCACCCAGAGGGGCCACAAATACCCCAGTGCCACAGAGACATTGGCCCCAGACCCTTGGGAGGCACTTTGAGATCCCTTAAACCTCTAAACTCAGACTTCCAGGGACACTGTGAGGTCCCAATACCCCAGCATTCCAGAGACCTCACAAGGTCCTATATATATGCTTACCTCTAACCCCTAGACATACTGTGAAGTCCAACTTCCCTTCCCCCACACATACATTGTGAGGTCAGAAACCCTAAACTCTGCCCCAATATCATTATGTAACATATCGATAACCACAGCTCCCATGTCTATACCCTATAAGGCTGACAAAAGGTTTTCCTTCCAATAACCTAAGGAACATAGAATGTAAGTCTTTTCTTCCCTATTTTACAGATGGGCAAATTGAGACTCACATGGGAAAAATGAGCTCACAAGTCATAGATATTTTACAGACATTTCCCATCCTATCAGAGGTACCATCCAAATCTCAGAGGCCCTCCTGGTCTATTCACACGCTAGACCCGGAACCCTTGGGATTATTGACCTTCCCGCCCCAAACACGCATCTTAGCTATCTTTAAGGTGTACATCCAGGTCACAGAATTCCCTCGGAGACTTTCTCAGACTCCAGCCTTCCAGAAGGTTATCGATACCCCAAGATCCAGGTCCAAACACCCTAGAGACTGACACCTAACAATTCAGACACCTGCAATAACAGACTTCTAGCTGAACTGTTGTTGAACTTGACTCCCGGTTATTCAGAGACTCGCCAAACTCCAGGCCTCCCTACCAGAACGCTTCTCAGATAACAAAAAGGCTCCGGGCCTAAGAAGCCCAGGATCAGAGAGTCTTTCTGATCACAGACACCAGACTCGGGCCTCAGATCCCGGATCCCTCACACGGGAGAAGTCCTAAGACTGCAGAGCCCTTAGCGCTAGGCCAGTCTCTTGCCAGAGAGGAGGACAGACCACCCTCCAAGGCCACAGAGAGCAGGGCCTTTGGTCAGAGGCTTCCAAGCCCTCCTCAAGAGTCCAGAATTCCATGCCAGAGACCCCTAATTCCCCCTCAACAGAGCCAGAGTTCCAGGACTGAGACCCTAAGCCACCCTCACAAAAGACGCAGATCCCAGAGTTCTAGGCTAGAGATTCAACATAGACATAGCTCCGGAGTTCCAGGTCAGAGACCCCAAGTGACCCTCACACCCTGACAGACACAGATCTCAGAGTCAGAGACCCCCAAACACACACACACACACACACACACACACACACACACACACACACACACACTCAGTCCTAGTTCAGAGACCCACATTCAATAATTCAGAGACTTAAGCAATAGCCTCTCCCTTGAAAATACCCACTTAAAGAACTCAGAGGCCTTGGTCATACCCTTCCCCTAATAAACACCCCTAAGAACTCAAGAGTCCTGGATCACAGCCTCCCAGACCCCCTCTACAGACCCCCATGCAGTCACCTCCCAGTTCTGAGTTCCAGGTCACATACCCGAGAACCTGAAGCCCCCAGTAAAGATATTCTAGGCCCCAGAACTGTCCTCTCACTCCTAACTTGGCCCCTGAGAGGAGAGACAGCCTGGCTTTCCCCACCCCTAGCGTCCTGCCCCTGAAGACCCCAACCCCCCAGCCTTGTCACCTCATTGCTGCCTCCATTGCTCGGCCCTGGCAGGCCACTCGGGCCTGGCCCCATCCCTGTCCCCATCCCTAGCCCTGGCCCGGGCTGCTCGCCATCGCCCATCTCCCGCATGTCCTCCAGGGCGATGGTGAACTGGGCCAGGGTCTTCACCATCTGCAGCATGGGCCTGGGGGCCGGGGCCAAGGGCCAGGAGAGATGGATGAAGGGAGAGCTGCAGTTCCTAGAGCCTGGGCCCCGTGCTGCCGCCTGGTCTGTGCCTGGGCCGGCGGCCGCCTGCCTGCCGCTGGCTGTCAGGGGAAGCCGAGCCGAGCTGAGCCAGGCATCAGGCTGAGCAGGCGCAGCTCTGGAGGGGGAGGGATGGGGGGGAGCTGCAGGCGCGGGGGCTGGGAGGAGGCCCCTCACCCTCCCTTCTCTCCTCTCACACTCACACACGGCAAGATTGATTTACATTCAGTCACTCAGCAGCATGCCCTTGGAGAGATGTACCTGGCTTCCAAGGGGCACACACAGGCTCGGCTGCACATGTGCTCCCTGGCACAGCCCCCCTGCACACGCACTCACCCACACACTTGTTGGCACACGCAGGGAGGGATTCACAGAGCCACAAGTGCGCACGAGGTACGTGTGGAGTAAGAGTCATACATGTTCTCCTCAAGCCCATACAAAAGCCCGAGTTTACCCTCACCCCCAATTTGACCAACACACAAACATTCATTCTCCGATCAGTCCACACATGTTCTCATGGAGATATCCGGGGAGGGAGACACAAATGTACACATTTATATACATGTATATAAGCATGTATACGTGTAAGGTCTCATTGACATATTCAGGTAGATATAGTCATGGGTCCACATATTCCCACTGATTCACACATGTAGAGGGGACACATATTTCCAAATTAGAATCACAAACACATACACACATAAAATCATTAATTCATTCAGCAGAAATTTATTGATCCCTTATTCCGAGCAATGGAGGAGAATCTTGTCATAAGTTAGCCTTGCTCTCTACCTTCAGGATGATTGAGAAAAAACAATTCACATTTTTACTGTACCAGGGTACAAGACAAGGTATATCCTAGCACTCTCTTTTTAGATCTTCCCTTTCCTGGGAGGGAAGTGGATCCTGGATCACTAGCTCAATTTTATAAAGAGAGAAACTGAGACCCCAAGAGGGGGAAGGTCAAACAGCACATGCTAGCCCAAATCTTGCATAAACAAATCTTTATGTATGTATACAGGAAAGTGTGAATAGATGCTATTCTCCTTATTACTAAAAATAACAATGATTATAACAGTTCTTATTTTATAGCCCTTTATGGTTTGTAAAACATTTCCTTACAATAGTTTTGCAGAGGAGATTGTAGAAAGAATATTGTCCCCATTTTGCAGATAGAGAAAACTGAGACCAGGAGAGGTGAGGTAACCTCTTTAGGATGACATATCTATTGATTGTTTGAGTATGTACACAATTACATGCTTTTTTCACACAAGGACTACCTAAGAGCCAACTCTGAAAAATGGAATAGTGCAGCATGTCAGAAGCCCCTTGTTATGTTACTAGTAATAGACACAGCCCCACATCCTCACTGAGCACCACTGCAAACAGGAGCCATTGGTCAGTATTTATGATGTGAAGCCATCCCAGACTTCTCCCCTTCTGAGAAAACTGGCTCTGAACTGTGTCCCTAGCAGTGGGGATGAGCTACAGGTCCTCCAGGTGACTCGGACTTCGCTGGTAAGAGCCAGGGTTCAATGTGGAGTCCAAGATCATATGCCTTTTGTGACATTCGCTCCTTTAAGTAGATGCCCCCCCCATCTATATTTCTGGCTCTCCTGGACTCAACACCCACACCCATCACTGCCTGCTGGTGGGGATGGCTGTGATGAGGGATGGGGATGACTAGGGGGGATGATGGGAGTAGGGATAGAAGCCATAATTGTGATGGTGGTGAGAATGATGGCAAAGAGAATCCCAGCCGACTGTTATGGGGTATTTTTAATGTACTTGAGAAAGACACCATGACTTAGTGGCTAAAGAGCTAACCTCAGAGTCAGTCTGACACATATGGCTGTGTGATCTTAAATGAATGAGTCACTTAATCTTTGAGTGCTATAAGCCACCCTCTAAGGCAATAAATTGCAAAGAAAGTGCCAACTTGCGTTGAGTTTCCTTCCCTGAGTTTTCCTGTACTCATGAAACCACAGGTTTCCTAACCCTATATGTGCTTTATTTAAATATATTATTCATCTCACTTGCTCTCCACAAACTATGAGGTCAGGACTATAAGTTTAATTATACCCATTTTACAGGTGATAGGAATGATGATATCTCAGCAGACATGCCATAAATAAATAAAATATCCACCACACTATAGCATGCCTTTGTCTGTACCTAGGGGCTTAATAAATGCTTGTTTGATTGTTTAAAAGAAGGTTTTCTGGGGATTTTAATTTCACCACTTGGGATTTTCCCTGCTCTGTGCTGGGGCAGGAGACCATAGAAACTGAGGCTTCCTGGGGCTAATGGGCCTGGACCTGAGCCTGGAACTTAGCAGTAGGAAAGGATTTCCTTTGGTACTTAAAACATGGAGGATATGAGCATAAATTTTGTAAGGTGGCCCATTATGGGTACACAGCAGAGTCAGAGAATCCAGACTGATCCAACTGAAGCAATGATGATGATGATGATGATGATAGTTGATGTATAAACATCCTTTAATCAGAGCTTTGAAATAGACTTTTAAAAATATTTTATTATTTTCCCAATTCCATTTAAAAACAATTTTTAACATTCATTAATTTTTTTTTTTACTTTCAATTTCTCTTCCTTTCTCCCTCCTCTCCCTGTTCCCTGAGATGGTAAGCAATTTGAAACAATAGACTTTTGACATAGGCAGTGTAAGTATGATTATACCTATTTTATAGACTGAGAAACTGAGTTCTAGAATGATAAGGTGATTTTCCCAGAATAATAAAGATAGTAAGTATCAGGTTTAAGATTAAAGAACCTAGATCTTCTGATATCATGATCATGATGACCTTTGCAGGGAGGGTCTAATTGCCAGGATGTCAGAACCCTAGAATCTCAAAGGAAAGGTATCTTTTCCAACTTCCATTCAAGAAGCAGGACTACATCCCCAGCTTCCTCACAGAGACCTCTAGCGATGGGGAGCTCATTCCTTCCCCAGACAGCCTCTGGGACAATACTCTTTGTGAAGTTTTTCCTTCATCGAGCCAAAATCTGACTCCTGGCAACTTCCATATAAAGTGGTTCCCCATTCTACCCTCTGGGGTCAAACAAAAGAAGCCTAATTTGTCTTCCCAACCATAGCTCTTCAAATCCCTAAAGGCAAGCTATCAGGTCTGCCCTCTTCCCCACCAGTCTTTTCTTCTCCAGAACAAACATCCCTAGTTCTTTCAACCCACTTACACTGTGACCTGGTCTCCACACCTGGTCATTCCGTGTCCTTTGGACACTCCTCAGCTTGGCAATATCCCTCCACAAAGGTGAGCCCAGAAAGGAGCATGTGGTCTGCCCAGGCCACTGACTGCTAGGTGCTAGAACCACCAGATGTCAGACAGAGCTGGGAGGAACGTATCACATCACCTCAGGCAGAGGCCCCAAACATGGCCAGGGGGGCCTCCACTCTCCTGAGAGCTGCCTGAGCCAGAGTAAAATGAAATTAGGAAACATTTAACAAAATAACAAAAATGCAATGCTACACAAATATTACATCTTAACAAATCAACTGACTTATTGACTCAGTCAATGGACTAGATTGATTAAGCCAATATGTATGTGTTCCCTAAGGAGCTTTATGGATGAATGAATGAATTGTTCCTTGTAGATAAGGAAACTTGTGTTGGAATCCCACTTCAGGTACTTATGAGCATTCTGTGATCATGGACAATTGTTAGTCTCTCAGAACCTCAGTGTTTTTATCTGTACAATGGAGAGGATTCTCTCCATGCTTCAGAAGAAAAGCCATCCTCAAAGCACTAAATAAATCTCAGAACAATAGTTAGCTCAGAATGCTCTTATTATTGGCTCTAAGGAAGCATTTTTATAATCACTTTTTTCTGTTCTCCTCCTTCGGCGATATTCTTCTTGTTCTTCCTCTCTCCAGTTGTCATAGGCAAGCTAGGACAAGCTAGCACCCTGAGCCAGGCGGATGAGCAGAGGAGAGCTTGGAATGAAGTTCCATGGAGTGACAGTACACTTTAGGGAATATGAGAGGACCAGGCCTGGGGGGGGGTATTACATGAACAGAGACTCAGGAGGAGCCACACTGAACAGGAGAAGAGACAGAAGGTATAGCTGGAACACAGGACAAGGAGAAGAAAAATTAAATGGACCTGGGGCCAGAGCTCTGTCCTCTGGATTGTAGATGGGGCTAAATCTGGTGAGTTCTCAGATTTTCTAAGGTGCTCAGTGAAACCCAAGTCAATCTTTTCCAAGGATCCTCTGCTTCCCCAAGAGCCACTAGGAGCAATCAAGGATTTCAAGGGGCCTGGATTTTAGCCCACCTACCCTAGGCAAAGCTGCTCAACTGAAGGTGGGAGGGAAACATTGGAGCAAGAGGCTTGAGAGACCCCAGAGGTATCTTAGGAGGAAGAGGAGAATGCTTAGGGAGGCTTCAGTTTGCGGGGGGAAGGGGGAGGAGCTCAGGACCAGAGCCTGCTTTACTAATGAGGTAAGATCCCAGTCCATGAGCTGTCACCATGGCAACCAAGGCTACCAAGGGGTCTGGGTGAGCCTGGCAGGGAAATTTCCTGGGGTAGGATGAAACACTCACACACACACAGATTCTCACCCACATCCACCCCCACAGACATGCACAGAAAGATAAAGACAGATGCTAATATACAGACACACTTACCCACAGACAAACACAGAAGAGAGATGTACACAGATAAACAGAAAGACAGAAACGCAGAGGTGCAAACGTAGATACGAAGCTGCACCTTTAGACATACACAAAAAGATAAAAAGACATCCAGATACACACCCACACTCACAGACATTCAGAGAGAGAAGGATACAGCAGAAATACAACACAGGTAACCACACACAAACAGATAAAAGAGATGAGATGACACATAGTAACACTTGCATCTATTGGCTGACACAGCCCTGCCGCCCACATGGCCACAGACGGATACAGATGTATCCATCCAGACAGTTACATCTGCTCACACACACACACACACACACACACACACAGAGAGAGAGAAAGAGAGAGAGAGAGACAGAGAGACAGAGACAGACAGAGACAGAGACAGAGAAAGCGAGAGACACAGAGAGATAAAAAGAGACAGAGACAGAGACAGAGATTCAGAGGGAGACACAGAGAGAGAGAGCAACAGAGAGAGTCATAGAGAGAGACAGAGACAGAGATTCAGAGGGAGACAGAGACAGAGAGACACATACACAGAGAGACAGAGAGGTAAAGCCCAAGACCACTTAGGACTTGAAGAGGTGCCATCAATCTGCCACATCAGAAAATTCCAATTCCAATGCCCAGTCTGAACTTTCTCTCTCTGCTTTTGAGGAAGGGGAGACTAACTCACCCCATTTTCCAAACACATAGAGTAATTTTCCCCGACCCATTTCTTCCTCCTGAACTTACAGTCTGAGGAAGATGTAAACTTGGTGGAGGGATCAGCCTGTGACTTAGATATATCTATCTGACCAGGCAGAGTCTGATCCCCATGGTGGGGGTATGGGGAACCGGCAAAGGACTAGGGGAGCTCAGAGAAAGCAGAGAGCATGCAATGTTTTGGGGAAAGCACCAGTTAGAGTTGGAGGGCTTGGATTCAAATCCCATTTCTGAGGCATGATCTTGAACAAGTCACCTCACCTTCATGAGCATGTTTTTCCTCATCTGTAAAATGAAAGACAAAGTCTCTGAGATCCCTTCTTCTCCATATCTATGCCTGAATGACTGCCTGATTGGAGACTGTGAGTTGGATAATGGCAAATTTTCTGGAGGAGGTAACCTCTGAATTGAACCCTGGACAGGAAGGATTTTAATAGGAGAAGATGGAGAAGGGGAGGGACCTTCTTGACATAGAGGACCATGTAAGCAGAGGGAAGAAGTGGGTGTTGACAAATAACAAACTATAGCAAGAAGGGTCTAAGGGGAGATGACGTAGAGAATGAAGTTGTCACACACTGCACAGTGTGCTGTGGCCTTGAATGATGAGATGAGGAAGCTGGGCTCTAGGACTATGGGGAATTATGTAAGGATTTTGAGGAGGATAGAGATGCAGTTAGAGCTAGGCATGGGAAGATGGTTCTGGCCAGATGGACAGAAGGATTAGAGGAGAAAGTTCTGCAGTGTTTTCCCAGGGAGCTCCAATGAAAAACTCTGTCATCAGACAGAGAGACAGAGACAGAGAAAAGACATTTGCCTGGCCACTCCATCGATTAATCATTCAGTAAACATTCAAGCGCTCTGTGCACCATGGTGCTATCTAGCTGCCCCTGAAATTATAGGACCAGAGTCCTGCCCACTGGGCAGTCTGGGCCTGATGGTGACACTATGGGCCTGAGTATCCTCATCTGTAAAATGAGAGGTCTGACCTAAAGCCCTCTGATTCTGTGAGCCAACATAGCCATATCAGTCTTACCAAAATATATTGAGTCAAAAGTGAAATCATAGTGCAAAGGGTGCTTGGCTTAGAGTCAGGAAGACTAATTTTCCTGGATTCAAATTAGCCTCAGATACACTTACCAGGTGCATGACCCTGGTCAAGTCACTGCACCCTGTTTGTCTCAGTTTCCTTATCTGTAAAGTGAGCTGGAGAAGGAAACCACTACAAACCACTACACTATCTATGCCACGAAACCCCAAATGGGGTCATAAGGAGTCAGAAATGACTGAAAAAAATGACTGAATAATAACAACTATGCACAATATACGTATGAAATAAATTCACAGTAATTTGGATAGAGAGGCACTAGTATCTGGGATGAACTTTGAAAGAAATGAGTCTAAAAGGCTGGCTGAAGTGAGGAAGGATAGGAAGCCCTGGAGTTTATTGAGAAGGAAGATGAACATAGCAAATGCCGGATACTTGCTTCTCATATGAGATTCTCTATCTGAAGACTTGGGGCATTTTTCCTGGCTGATCTTCATACCCAGAATGTACTTCCTCCTTATCCCTACCTCTTTTCCTATCCCTCTTAATTCTAGTGCCTGCCCTGTGTTGATTATTTCCAGTTTATCTTATATTATTGTTGTTACTCGTCCTTCATTTTCAGACCAATGAAATCACAGGGAATGTCTTGACTTGAAAATGAATTGGATTTAAGTGAGGCACAATTGTACAAAGTCATCATCCTTATTCTTCCAGAGACAGGGAAGTCAAATGACAAATGATTTGATTTACAAAAATCAAATTGACTGACAATGGCTCAGGGTGCAGTGGATGACCTTGGTATTTTCAGTGTCCAACCAAGCTCTAAAAGCTTCACAGGGCCCACTTCAAATGCCTTTGTGGAATAAATGGAGGTCTTTACATGCTTGGGGTAGACATCCCCCCAACTCACTGATGGTTTTAGGCCTATTGGTTACCCTTAACCTGATTTAGCCCATTTGCCTTGACAGTTTGACCAGGGTGTGGCCCTACTACAGCTCCAATTTATCCTATATATAGATTGTTAGTACATAGTCATTTTCATGTTGTCTTTGCCATCAGGCCGTGAGCTCCTTGAAAGAAGGGACTGAATTTTCTCTTATCACTCAACAAAGTGTCTGATACATAGTAGGTGCTTAAAACTATTTATTAACCAATTGACTAGACCGGCACAGAACCGGCCACATGGGGCTTTAGCAAGAATCCCTTCCCTGATTGTTTTTTGAAAATAATGCCTTTTCCCCTCAGGTCCCATGTAAAACTTTTCTTTTTCAACTCTGTTATCATGTAATATTATATACTGAATTGTCTGTGTTTATGTCTCAC